>NW_026934013.1:0-114102 GCF_032062105.1 Saccostrea cuccullata | reverse complement strand
CCTAGTTAATAGAGTGGAGTAGGTTACAGTGTATAATGATCGAAGCATAGATTTAGCTACATCTAAGACCCTTCTAGGATTGTTTTGGGTGCTTTATCTATCCTTCATCATTTTCTTGATGAGTATCTGAGTTTTTGAAGCAAGAATTTTTAAATTACCAGTTGCAAGAAATTATGGTATGAGGTCAATTTGAACCGAATTTGCATTGATGGTGCCTCAAGGGATGCACACTACCACAGTTATTACATGTAAATAAGATGCTTGATTTGACCTACATTTTCTAAGTGAATGACCATGCAGCTGGTTTTTGGATCATTTCCCTTATCAAACAACAATGCCACTTAAGGCTTATTTTAATCAAATCTGACTTGTCCGATTCTGTATTTGACTTATGATTTTTGATGAGAGACTAGGTTAGAGGTTTTAAAGCAGGTTCATTTCACTGCATCTTCAAGTCCTCTGCAGACTTAAATTACTAGAATAAGGCATGTAGGCATGCTAGGAATGAACAGTCTCAGATTTGCTCTGGATGCTGGATTAGACCTATAAAAATGTTGATTTATGATCAATGAATTGGTGCATCTTTATATGCACACTACCCAACTTTCTTCTGATATAGCCTATATTTTCTGCCAAATTCTGGATGAGTTAACAATCTGAAGGTTTTGGAAGAGATTCATTATAGTTTAATTGTAAGGCATTTGTAGAGTAAACTTATATTGATGATACAAATCATGTACACATATAACAGTCAGCTACTTGTGTACTGTCTAGTTAATTAATCATTAGGTTCCAAACACTCAACCAATAACAATTTCATGAACTACTGAGACAATTTAGTTAAATTTTAAGGTTGATGTATTTTAATGTTTTTCATTTCAGGAAGCTTTGGATTAAATAAGCAAGGGTTGGGGGAAAGTGTAGAAATTGAAGGCGATGCAGGAGGAGAAGATCAGCAGAATAGAGATTTTGGTAAAAAAGGTTCTATTTCTTTGTAATCATGTTGAAAAGAAATTGTTTTCTCAATTTTCTTCCTGCATATATCATTTATAGGATAAAACAATTACCATGTTTACTGTAACAAAAGCTTTGCTTGAATGTTTATGTTAAGGATAAGATACCCAAATAGAGTCTTTTTAGCTCACCTGAGCGGAGATCTCAAGTGAACTTTTATGATCAAAATTTGTCCTCATCTGTTGTCGTTGTTGTTGTCGTTGTAGTCGTCATTAACTTTTCACATTTTCATCTTCTTCTCAAGAACCACTGGACCAATTTCAACCAAACTTGCCACAAAGTATCATTGGTTGAAGGGGATTCTAGTTTTTTCAAATGAAGGGCCACATCCTTTTCCAAGGGGAGATAATCATAAATTAGTGAAAAAGTATTAGCATTTTTAAAAAATCTTCTTTTCAAGAACCACTGGGCCAAGAAAGATGAAACTCATGTGGAATTATCCTCAGGTAGTGTAGATTCAAGTTTGTTCAAGTCATGACCCCCATGGGTAGGGCGGGGCCAAAATGGCCGATCAAAGTATTACATAGGAATATAAAGGAAAAATCTTTAAAAATCTTCTTCTTAAGAACCACTGGGCCAGGAAAGATGAAACTCATGTGGAATCATCCTCAGGTAGTGCAGATTCAAATTTGTTCAAGCCATGACCCCCGGGGTAGGGCGGGGCCAAAATGGCCGATCAAGTTTTACATAGGAATAAATAGGAAAAATCTTTAATTAAAAATCTTCTTCTTAAGAACCACTGGGCCAGGAAAGATGAAACTCATGTGGAATCATGTTCAGGCATTGTATATTCAATTTTGTTCAAGTCATGACCCCCAGGGGATGGGCGGGGCCAAAATGGCTGATCAAAGTTACACATAGGAATATATAGGAAAAATCTTTAAAAATCTTCTTCTCAAGAACCACTGGGCCAGGAAAGGTGAAACTCATGTGGAATTATCCTCAGGTAGTGTAGATTCAATTTTGATCAAGTCATGTCCCCCGGGGGTAGGGCGGGGCCAAAATGGCCTATCAAAGTTTTACATAGGAATATGTATGAAAAATCTTAAAATCTTCTTCTCAAGAAGCATTGAATCAGGAAAGATGGAACTCATGTGAAATAATCCTTAGGTAATGTAGATTCAAGTTTGTTCATATCATGACCCCGGGGTAAGGGTGTGGCCAAAATGGCCGACCAAAGTTTTAGTACATAGAAATATATAGGGAAACCTTTTTAGGTCACCTGAGTAAACTCAGGTGACCTATTGCTATCAGTTTTCGTCTGTCGTTGTGTGTCGTGTGTTAACATTTGAACATTTTCAGCTTCTTCTCTGCAACCACTGAACCAATTTCAACCAAATTTGGCACAAAGCATCTATGGGTGAAGGGGAACAAAAATTGTGAATTTCATGATTCCTGCCCCCCTGGGGCCTGAGGGGTGGGGCCAAAACCACCCAAATTAATGCAGTCTTTAAAAATCTTCTTCTTTACTCCTTGACATCAAGCAGTCAAACTATTTGCATGATTGTAATCAGCATTGAGTCCTCTACCAAAATTGTGAAATTCATGGCCCTGGGGTCAGGGGTTCTAGTGCTAGGGCGGGGCTAAATAAGTATATAGTAAAATTACATGATTTCTTTGAAAATCTTCTTCTCTGCCCCTGGGTATTTAATAAATCAAATAAGTAAATATTTATGATGAGCAAGAGTGCCTCTGCCAAAATTGTGAATTTTATGGCCCCAGGGTCAAGGGTTCTGGTGGTGGTGGGGGGGGGCTCATTGATTATATAGTGAAATTACATGAATTCTTTGAAAATCTTTTTCTCTGCTCCTAGGTATTAAATAAACTAACTAAGTGCATAGTTATGATGAGAAAGAGTGCCTCTACCAAAATTGTGAATTTTATGGCCCCATTGTCAAGGGTTCTGGTGTTCGGGGGGGGGGGGGGGGGGAGGCTCTATTGATTATATAGTGAAATTACATGAATTCTTTGAAAATCTTCTTCTCTGCTCCTAGGAATTAAATTAACTAACTAAGTGCATAGTTATGATGAGCAAGAGTGCCTCTACGAAAATTGTGAATTTTATGGTCCCAGGGTCAGGGGTTCTGGTGTTAGGATGGGGCTCTATTGATTATATATATGTAAAAATACATGAATTCTTTGAAAATCTTCTTCTCTGCCCCTGGATATTTAATAAACCAAGTAAGAAAATAGTTATGATGAGCAAGAGTGCCTCTACCAAAATTGTGAATTTTATGGCCCCAGGATCAAGGGTTCTGGTGTTGTGGGGAGGGGGGGGGGGAGGGGCTCTATTGATTATATAGTGAAATTACTTTGATTCTTTGAAAATCTTCTTCTCTGCTCCTAGGTATTAAATTAACTAACTAAGTGCATAGTTATGATGAGCAAGAGTGCCTCTACAAAAATTGTGAATTTTATGGCCCCAGCATCAATGGTTCTGGTGGGGGGGGGGGGACGTTATTGTTTATAAAATGAAAATACATGAATTCTTTGAAAATCTTCTTCTCTGCTCCTAGGTATCAAATAAACTAACTAAGTACATAGTGATGATAAGCAAGTGTTCCTCAACTAAGAGTGTGAATTTTATGGCCCCAGGGTCAAGGGTTCTGGGGTGTGTGTGTGTGTGGGGGGGGGATGGCTCTATTGATTATATAGTGAAAATATGTGAATTACTTGAAAATCTTCTTCTCTGCTCCTAGGTATTATATAAACTAACTAAGTGCATAGTTATGATAAGCAAGTGTGCCTCAACCAAAATTGTGAATTTAATTGCCCCAGGGTCAAGGGTTCTGGTGTGGGGGGGGGGGGGGCTCTATTGATTATATAGTGAAATTACATAAATTCTTTGAAAATCTTCTTCTCTGCTCCTAAGTATTAAATAAACCAACTAAGTGCATAGTTATGATAAGAAAGAGTGCCTCTACAAAAATTGTGAATTTTATGGCCCCAGGGTCAGGGGTTCTGGTGTTACGGTGGGGCTCTATTGATTATATAGTGAAAATACATTAAATCTTTGAAAATTTTCTTCTCTGTCTCTGGGTTTGAAGCAGATGAACTACCTATATAGTTATGATGAGCAAGGGCCCTAATCTTGCAGAATTGTGAATTTCAAGGCCCCAGGGTCAGGGGTGGGGGGGGGCTATACTTATATACTGGAAATGAATTAATTGTTTGAAATCTGGTCCTTTGTATTTATAAAACATTTATTTACTTTTTGATAGGCAATTGTAAGGGTGCCTTTTAAAAATTCGTGCAACCTAGGGTCAGGGGTTTATGTCAGAGTGTTAGGGGCACTACTGATTATTGATGAATATTACTGATTAGTTGGAGTGCATTTTTGTTCCCCTACCCTGCATATGGGTATTTAGTTTACCAAGCTAAGCGACTGCTAAGTTTATTGTTATGATGATCAATGGTGCTCTTTCAAAATTGTGAATGCCATATAGCATCTGGCTTAAAACATGTTATTGAATCAAATTCAATACACTGTAACTGGAAAGTTGTTGCATAATGCTTAAGCGACCTATAAGGCCCGTGGGCCTCTTGTTAAATCTTCTTTTCAATTAATTCAAAGCCATGATTAGTAATATTTAAATGGAATCATGCTCAGGTAATGTAGATTCTAGTTCGTTCAGATTATGATCACCTTGGGGGTTAAAATTCAAGCCCCCCCCCCCCCCACTTATTTTTAAGTTCTGATCTGATATGTGTTTTTTCTTAGCGGATATTCTCAGGTGAGCATTTTGAAATATGAAAATAATTGATTAAAGAATGAGATGTGAATTATGGAATTATTAGTTCAAACCAAACCCTACCAAGCATGCTTTAATACTACTGGTTTGATTGACAATGTATTCAAAATTTGAGACTAATCTTAAATAGTAATACCCTAATGTTAATTTATTTCAGTTTCTGGGAACCCATTCTTTTACACTGTGATAGAGCAGTTTAACATAAAATACAAATGTAGTTGAACAATTATTTTGCTATTTTTTTTTAGTTTTCAGGGTACATTTGCATTTTATTTGTTTATTTTATGTTAGCCTTTTCAGCAATTTCTTTACAGTTAAATTGTAATACATTGTACATGTATGTTTTGTTATTTTAACTACATTGCAAGGTCACACAATACCAGGATCTACACCCAAGAAAACCTCTGGATCTGGAGTAAAATATGAGACCGAGACTGAAGCCTGTCTGTCAGTGTCTCCTGTCAAACGGGATGACAATGATGATGGTACTAAATTTCATAAATCTGAAGTTCTTGTGGACATGAGCTTCTCACCAGGTACAAGGATGTTTTTAGAGAGTTGCCTTTTCAAATTGATGGGTGGGGGTTGGGGTTATTTTTGATACTTTTGCCATAAACATATATAACTGGAGATATTTTAAACAATGGGTAGCCTATGACATATCAAAAGCAGTTATCCTTCATTTTATATTTTAACTTTTTGATAGTAAAAATATCTCAGATTTTTTTTTCATAGGAAGTATTGAAAGAAATATTCAGTTTTTCTTCCAAATTCTTGAAAATTGATCGGTCTTGATAATTAAATTTTTGTCGTTGATATTATTAAAGGCAATTAAATTACCCTTTAAAACTACCTTCAAATTGTACAAAATCCTATATGTATAACATATTCTAAAATTTGTTATCCTTCGTAAACCTTTACTGAGTATGATTTGTCCATATTTGTTATTTTATTGAAGTACATGTATTAACAATATTTTCAAATCTATTTTATTTTCCAAGACTATTGAGAAAAATTATCAAAGAATTATCCACTTTTCTAAGCCTGTGAGATGATATTAAATCTCCTTCAAAGAAAAGAAATTGTTAGTGTCATCTGTCCTTAAGTCATTTTGACTTGGGCAATATAAAAAAAAATCCTTTTTAGCTCACCTGAGCCGAAGGCTCAAGTGAGCTTTTCTGATCACATTTTGTCCGTCGTCCGTCAGTCTGTCCGTCTGTCTGTCCGTCTGTCTGTCCGTCTGTCTGTCTGTCCGTCTGTAAACTTTTCACATTTTCGACTTCTTCTCAAGAACCACTGGGCCAATTTTGACCAAACTTGGTACAAAGCATCCTTGGGTAAAGGGGAATTTAAATTGTTAAAATGAAGGGACATATCCCCTCGCAAGGGGAGATAATCAAGAAAAGACAAAAATAGGGTTGGGTCATTAAAAAATCTTCTTCTCAAGAACCACTGGGCCAGTAAAGCTGAAACTTATGTGGAAGCATCCTGGGGTAGTGTAGATTCTAAATTGTTCAAATCATGACCCCCAGGGGAAGGGCGGGGCCACAATGGGGAATCAAAGTTTTATATAGAAATATATAGGAAAAATCTTTGAAAATCTTCTTCTCAAGAACCACTGGGCCAGAAAAGCTGAAACTTATGTGGAAGCATCCTGGTATAATGTAGATTCTAAATTGTTCACATCATGACCCCTGAGGGAAGGGCGGGGCCACAATGGGGAATCAAAGTTTTATATAGAAATATATAGGAAAAATCTTTGAAAATCTTCTTCTCAAGAACCAATGGGCCAGAAAAGCTGAAACTTATGTGGAAGCATCCTGGTTTAATGTAGGTTCTAAATTGTTCAAATAATGACCCCCGGGGGAAGGGCGGGGCCACAATGGGGAATCAAAGTTTGATATAGAAATATATAGGAAAAATCTTTGAAAATCTTCTTCTCAAGAACCACTGGGCCAGAAAAGCTGAAACTTATGTGGAAGCATCCTGGTATAGTGTAAATTCTAAATTGTTCAAATCATGACCCCCAGGGGAAGGGCGGGCCACAATGGGGTATCAAAGTTTTACATAGAAAGATATAGGAAAAATCTTTGAAAATCTTCTTCTCAAGAACCACTGGGCCAGAAAAGCTGAAACTTATGTGGAAAATCCTGGTATAATGTAGATTCTAAATTGTTGAAATGACCCCCTGGGGAAGGGTGGGGCAACAATGAAGAATCAAAGTTTTATATAGAAATATATAGGAAAAATCTTTGAAAATCTTCTCAAGAACCAATGGGCCAGAAAAGCTGAAACTTATGTGGAAGCATCCTGGTTTAATGTAGGTTCTAAATTGTTCAAATAATGACCCCCGGGGGAAGGGCGGGGCCACAATGGGGAATCAAAGTTTGATATAGAAATATATAGGAAAAATCTTTGAAAATCTTCTTCTCAAGAACCACTGGGCCAGTAAAGCTGAAACTTATGTGGAAGCATCCTGGTATAGTGTAAATTCTTAATTGTTCAAATCATGACCCCCAGGGGAAGGGCGGGCCACAATGGGGTATCAAAGTTTTACATAGAAAGATATAGGAAAAATCTTTGAAAATCTTGTTCTCAAGAACCAATGGGCCAGAAAAGCTGAAACTTATGTGGAAAATCCTGGTATAATGTAGATTCTAAATTGTTGAAATGACCCCCTGGGGAAGGGTGGGGCAACAATGAAGAATCAAAGTTTTATATAGAAATATATAGGAAAAATCTTTGAAAATCTTCTTCTCAAGAACCACTGGGCCAGAAAAAGTGAAGCTTATATGTAAGCATTCTGGGGTAGTGTAAATTCTAAATTGTAGGAATCATGACCCCCGGGGGAAGGGCGGGGCCATTATAGGGAATCAAAGTTTTACATAGAAAAATATAGGAAAAATCTTTGAAAATCTTCTTCTCAGGAACCACTGGGCCAAAAAAGATGAAACATATGTGCCCCTGGAAGGATCATGGGGTAGTGTAGATTTCAAAATGTCTAAATTATGACCAGTGGGGTAGGGTGGGGATGCATTATGTATAACAAGGGGGAAATCTGGTAAAGAACAGAATGGTCAAAGCTTCTCAGGTGAGCGATGTGGCCCATGGGCCTCTTGTTAATTCAAAGGCTTATTTATTATTATTTAGCTCTTAAACAGAATTATTTAAACCGTATTGTTTTTTTGTGCAACAAATAAACTACTACTAGTTGGCTGATACATAAACTGTTATGAAAACAATCAAATTCACAATTGTTTTATAGATTTTTAGCTCTTCTGAGCCAAAGGCTCAAAGAGCTAATGCTATGGCCATTTGTGCGGTGTGCGTCGTGCGGTGTGCGTTAACTTCTTAGCTCACCTGAGCCGAAGGCTCAAGTGAGCTTTTCTGATCACATTTTGTCCGTCGTCCGTCCGTCCGTCCGTCTGTCTGTCCGTCTAGCTGTCCGTCTGTCTGTCCGTCTGTAAACTTTTCACATTTTCGACTTCTTCTCAAGAACCACTGGGCCAATTTTGACCAAACTTGGTACAAAGCATCCTTGGGTGAAGGGGAATTTAAATTGTTAAAATGAGGGGACATATCCCCTCGCAAGGGGAGATAATCAAGAAAAGACAAAAATAGGGTTGGGTCATTAAAAAATCTTCTTCTCAAGAACCACTGGGCCAGAAAAGCTGAAACTTATGTGGAAGCATCCTGGTATAATGTAGATTCTAAATTGTTCAAATCATGACCCCCGGGGGAAGGGCGCGGCCGCAATGGGGAATCAAAGTTTTACATAGAAATATATAGGAAAAATCTTTGAAAATCTTCTTCTCAAGAACCACTGGGCCAGAAAAGCTTAAACTTATGTGGACGCATCCTGGTATAGTGTAGATTCTAAATTGTTCACATCATGACCCCCAGGGGAAGGGCGGGGCCACAATGGGGAATCAAAGATTTACATAGAAATTTATAGGAAAAATCTTTGAAAATCTTCTTCTCAAGAACCACTGGGCAAGGAAAGCTGAAACTTATGTAGAAGTATCCTGGTATAATGTAGATTCTAAATTGTTCAAATAATGACCCCCGGGGGAAGGGCGGGGCCGCAATGGGGAATCAAACTTTTACATAGAAATATATAGGAAAAATCTTTGAAAATCTTCTTCTCAAGAACCACTGGGCCAAAAAAGCTGAAACTTATGTGGAAGCATCCTGGTATAGTGTAGATTCAAAGTTGTTCAAATCATGACCCCCGGGGGAAGGGCAGGGCCGCAATGGGGAATCAAAGTTTTACATAGAAATATATAGGAAAAATCTTTGAAAATCTTCTTCTCAAGAACCACTGGGCCAGAAAAGCTGAAACTTATGTGGAAGCATCCTGGTATAATGTAGATTCTAAATTGTTCAAATCATGACCCCCAGGGGAAGGGCGGGGCCGCAATGGGGAATCAAAATTTTACATAGAAATATATAGGAAAAATCTTTGAAAATCTTCATTTTTAAAAAATCTTCTTTTCAAGAACCACTGGGCCAAGAAAGATGAAACTCATGTGGAATTATCCTCAGGTAGTGTAGATTCAAGTTTGTTCAAGTCATGACCCCCATGGGAAGGGCGGGGCCAAAATGGCCGATCAAAGTATTACATAGGAATATAAAGGAAAAATCTTTAAAAATCTTCTTCTTAAGAACCACTGGGCCAGGAAAGATGAAACTCATGTGGAATCATCCTCAGGTAGTGCAGATTCAAATTTGTTCAAGCCATGACCCCCGGGGTAGGGCGGGGCCAAAATGGCCGATCAAGTTTTACATAGGAATAAATAGGAAAAATCTTTAATTAAAAATCTTCTTCTTAAGAACCACTGGGCCAGGAAAGATGAAACTCATGTGGAATCATGTTCAGGCATTGTATATTCAATTTTGTTCAAGTCATGACCCCCAGGGGATGGGCGGGGCCAAAATGGCTGATCAAAGTTACACATAGGAATATATAGGAAAAATCTTTAAAAATCTTCTTCTCAAGAACCACTGGGCCAGGAAAGGTGAAACTCATGTGGAATTATCCTCAGGTAGTGTAGATTCAATTTTGATCAAGTCATGTCCCCCGGGGGTAGGGCGGGGCCAAAATGGCCTATCAAAGTTTTACATAGGAATATGTATGAAAAATCTTAAAATCTTCTTCTCAAGAAGCATTGAATCAGGAAAGATGGAACTCATGTGAAATAATCCTTAGGTAATGTAGATTCAAGTTTGTTCATATCATGACCCCGGGGTAAGGGTGTGGCCAAAATGGCCGACCAAAGTTTTAGTACATAGAAATATATAGGGAAACCTTTTTAGGTCACCTGAGTAAACTCAGGTGACCTATTGCTATCAGTTTTCGTCTGTCGTCGTGTGTCGTGTGTTAACATTTGAACATTTTCAGCTTCTTCTCTGCAACCACTGAACCAATTTCAACCAAATTTGGCACAAAGCATCTATGGGTGAAGGGGAACAAAAATTGTGAATTTCATGATTCCTGCCCCCCTGGGGCCTGAGGGGTGGGGCCAAAACCACCCAAATTAATGCAGTCTTTAAAAATCTTCTTCTTTACTCCTTGACATCAAGCAGTCAAACTATTTGCATGATTGTAATCAGCATTGAGTCCTCTACCAAAATTGTGAAATTCATGGCCCTGGGGTCAGGGGTTCTAGTGCTAGGGCGGGGCTAAATAAGTATATAGTAAAAATACATGATTTCTTTGAAAATCTTCTTCTCTGCCCCTGGGTATTTAATAAATCAAATAAGTAAATATTTATGATGAGCAAGAGTGCCTCTGCCAAAATTGTGAATTTTATGGCCCCAGGGTCAAGGGTTCTGGTGGTGGTGGTGGGGGGCGGGGGGGGGGGGGGGGGGCCCGGCCCCCCCCCCCCCCCTATTGACTATATAGTGAAATTACATGAATTCTTTGAAAATCTTCTTCTCTGCTCCTAGGTATTAAATAAACTAACTAAGTGCATAGTTATGATGAGCAAGAGTGCCTCTACCAAAATTGTGAATTTTATGGCCCCATTGTCAAGGGTTCTGGTGTTCGGGGGGGAGGCTCTATTGATTATATAGTGAAATTACATGAATTCTTTGAAAATCTTCTTCTCTGCTCCTAGGAATTAAATTAACTAACTAAGTGCATAGTTATGATGAGCAAGAGTGCCTCTACAAAAATTGTGAATTTTATGGTCCCAGGGTCAGGGGTTCTGGTGTTAGGATGGGGCTCTATTGATTATATATATGTAAAAATACATGAATTCTTTGAAAATCTTCTTCTCTGCCCCTGGGTATTTAATAAACCAAGTAAGAAAATAGTTATGATGAGCAAGAGTGCCTCTACCAAAATTGTGAATTTTATGGCCCCAGGATCAAGGGTTCTGGTGTTGGGGGGGGGGGGAGGGGCTCTATTGATTATATAGTGAAATTACTTTGATTCTTTGAAAATCTTCTTCTCTGCTCCTAGGTATTAAATTAACTAACTAAGTGCATAGTTATGATGAGCAAGAGTGCCTCTACAAAAATTGTGAATTTTATGGCCCCAGCATCAATGGTTCTGGTGGGGGGGGGGGGGGGGGGGGGACGTTATTGTTTATAAAATGAAAATACATGAATTCTTTGAAAATCTTCTTCTCTGCTCCTAGGTATCAAATAAACTAACTAAGTACATAGTGATGATAAGCAAGTGTTCCTCAACTAAGAGTGTGAATTTTATGGCCCCAGGGTCAAGGGTTCTGGGGTGTGTGTGTGGGGGGGGGGGGGGGATGGCTCTATTGATTATATAGTGAAAATATGTGAATTACTTGAAAATCTTCTTCTCTGCTCCTAGGTATTATATAAACTAACTAAGTGCATAGTTATGATAAGCAAGTGTGCCTCAACCAAAATTGTGAATTTAATGGCCCCAGGGTCAAGGGTTCTGGTGTTGGGGGGGGGGGGGGGGGCTCTATTTATTATATAGTGAAATTACATAAATTCTTTGAAAATCTTCTTCTCTGCTCCTAAGTATTAAAGAAACCAACTAAGTGCATAGTTATGATAAGAAAGAGTGCCTCTACAAAAATTGTGAATTTTATGGCCCCAGGGTCAGGGGTTCTGGTGTTACGGTGGGGCTCTATTGATTATATAGTGAAAATACATTAAATCTTTGAAAATTTTCTTCTCTGTCTCTGGGTTTGAAGCAGATGAACTACCTATATAGTTATGATGAGCAAGGGCCCTAATCTTGCAGAATTGTGAATTTCAAGGCCCCAGGGTCAGGGGTGGGGGGGGGGGGGGCTATACTTATATACTGGAAATGAATTAATTGTTTGAAATCTGGTCCTTTGTATTTATAAAACATTTATTTACTTTTTGATAGGCAATTGTAAGGGTGCCTTTTAAAAATTTGTGCAACCTAGGGTCAGGGGTTTATGTCAGAGTGTTAGGGGCACTACTGATTATTGATGAATATTACTGATTAGTTGGAGTGCATTTTTGTTCCCCTACCCTGCATATGGGTATTTAGTTTACCAAGCTAAGCGACTGCTAAGTTTATTGTTATGATGATCAATGGTGCTCTTTCAAAATTGTGAATGCCATATAGCATCTGGCTTAAAACATGTTATTGAATCAAATTCAATACACTGTAACTGGAAAGTTGTTGCATAATGCTTAGGCGACCTATAAGGCCCGTGGGCCTCTTGTTAAATCTTCTTTTCAATTAATTCAAAGCCATGATTAGTAATATTTAAATGGAATCATGCTCAGGTAATGTAGATTCTAGTTCGTTCAGATTATGATCACCTTGGGGGTTAAAATTAAAGCCCCCCCCCCCCCCCACTTATTTTTAAGTTCTGATCTGATATGTGTTTTTTCTTAGCTGATATTCTCAGGTGAGCATTTTGAAATATGAAAATAATTGATTAAAGAATGAGATGTGAATTATGGAATTATTAGTTCAAACCAAACCCTACCAAGCATGCTTTAATACTACTGGTTTGATTGACAATGTATTCAAAATTTGAGACTAATCTTAAATAGTAATACCCTAATGTTAATTTATTTCAGTTTCTGGGAACCCATTCTTTTACACTGTGATAGAGTAGTTTAACATAAAATACAAATGTAGTTGAACAATTATTTTGCTATTTTTTTTTAGTTTTCAGGGTACATTTGCATTTTATTTGTTTATTTTATGTTAGCCTTTTCAGCAATTTCTTTACAGTTAAATTGTAATACATTGTACATGTATGTTTTGTTATTTTAACTACATTGCAAGGTCACACAATACCAGGATCTACACCCAAGAAAACCTCTGGATCTGGAGTAAAATATGAGACCGAGACTGAAGCCTGTCTGTCAGTGTCTCCTGTCAAACGGGATGACAATGATGATGGTACTAAATTTCATAAATCTGAAGTTCTTGTGGACATGAGCTTCTCACCAGGTACAAGGATGTTTTCAGAGAGTTGCCTTTTCAAATTGATGGGTGGGGGTTGGGGTTATTTTTGATACTTTTGCCATTAACATATATAACTGGAGATATTTTAAACAATGGGTAGCCTATGACATATCAAAAGCAGTTATCCTTCATTTTATATTTTAACTTTTTGATAGTAAAAATATCTCAGATTTTTTTTTTCATAGGAAGTATTGAAAGAAATATTCAGTTTTTCTTCCGAATTCTTGCAAATTGATCGGTCTTGATAATTAAATTTTTGTCGTTGATATTATTAAAGGCAAATTACCCTTTAAAACTACCTTCAAATTGTACAAAATCCTATATGTATAACATATTCTAAAATTTGTTATCCTTCGTTAACCTTTACTGAGTATGATTTGTCCATATTTGTTATTTTATTGAAGTACGTGTATTAACAATATTTTCAAATCTATTTTATTTTCCAAGACTATTGAGAAAAATTATCAAAGAATTATCCACTTTTCTAAGCCTGTGATATGATATTAAATCTCCTTCAAAGAAAAGAAATTGTTAGTGTCATCTGTCCTTAAGTCATTTTGACTTGGGCAATATAAAAAAAATCCTTTTTAATTCAAAGGCTTATTTATTATTATTTAGCTCTTAAACAGAATTATTTAAGCCGTATTATTTATTTGTGTGACAAATAAACTACTACTAGTTGGCTGATACATAAACTGTTATGAAAACAAATTCACAATTGTTTAATTTATCGAATTTTTAAATTGTGCATTTTAAAATAGGGCAACAAATTTATCTGTTAATTGGTGCAAATTGTGGTTGTCGGATATTACACTTCTGTATTCAAAACAAACAATGGAAATAAGACACGTACAGTATTTGATAAAAACTCCACACAAATATAATATGTGATATATAATCTATCTCTTCATATTTGACAGGTTTTCTATGGAAGACATTAAGAATATTATTTCTGATTGGAACATTCTCTGTAGTTGTGGTGAATGTTGCGTGTGGAAAAATAATCCATATACAAGCAGAAAACAATGTGGTACGTTATCAGCTGCCAGCACGTTTAGGTGTATAGATGAATTGAGAGAAAGTATAAAAACTGTAACGCAGGTACGATAAGGCTTCCCAGAGAATATTGTAGTGTACTCATCACATGAACTTCTCTGAACTACAAATTTATGACGTCATAATTGAAAATGACGTAAAGCCGCTGCATACTTGAGCTGTAATAATGGGGAGAGTGTCATAAACTTTACACCTCATTTCAATCTGCATATAAAATTGCAAAATGCTAGTTTAAAATAAAGGTGTTTTTTATAATTTTTTCAAAAGTCGTATATATCCGAATAATTAAGATAGCTTTGCTTCATTACTCTTGTATAAGAGTCAGCGTGTTCAAACTACGTACGGAAATATACGTTTGACATTTACCCTTTTTTACACCCGTGGACAGAGGCAGAATTCATAATATGTGTATAAAAGAGCCTGGCGCAGGTTGTTAAGGAGGATTTATCTTAGCTGCAGATCTGTAGCGTTATGGTTTTATGTATATGTCTTAGACCATAACGCTACAGATCCGATAGTGCAAAAAAAGTGCAATTTACGGCGCAATATTTTTTGCGCTCTTTGGGGGAGAATTTCTCCTTTTTCTAGCATTGGTCAATCAACTACCTTTCAACCCCTCATTCTATACACATTTTGTAGCCAATATATATATTTTATGCACCTCCCAACCATTTATAGTTGTCTCGACAGGCAATAAACTCGGTTGAAGAGAACTTTCAGTTATCTAAGAAATAATTTTAATCATAGGAGTTTATCATTGGTATAGACGTCTATAAAGGGTTGGGAGATGGATAAAATACACAGATTAGTTAAATAATGTGCTTAGAATTGGGAGTTGAAAGGTAGTTGATTGACCGATGCTGGAAAGTTGGGAAAAGAGTGCAAATAATATTGCGCCGTAAATTGCACTTTTTTACATTATGGGATCTGTAGCGTTATGGTCAAAGACAAATATATAAAACCATAACGCTACAGATCTGCAGCTAGATTTATCTAATATCTTTTGTGGAATATGTCAGAGGAGTTTCCCCTCTAAATGAATCCTGCTTGGGAAAAATGAATGATGGCCTTGTTTTTAAACAAATGACGATATTCAGCAGAAAATACCCTCAGATTTGTCGGTAAGTTAAAGTTAATATGAAATAAATTGTTCCAAAGAAAAGGTTTAAAATTTCCCAAGCACTTTTCGGTTTCACAAGGATGCACTGAGTTAATTATGTGACAAAAAGATGATAATAATTGTGTTAACAGCCTGCGCCGAAGCGATTTATGAGGAACATTTCCAAAAAGAAGAAATGACCGTCACGTGATCAAGAAGGTCATGTGACATCGTAACAAATATGTTTATAAATAGCCTAAAGGATTCTCTATATGAATTTGGCGTACTGAAGTACAAAACTTACAAATAAAACTCAAAATCAACTTTCCAATGCAGTGTTACGTTATAAATACATATTCAGCTCCGGGAAGCCTTAACGGTACTGCGAATATGATATAGCCTAATTTATAATTTGATTGAGAAATTTGTTCCAATTTATAAAGATATTGTAGGTTTACGCAATCTAGAATGTTGATTTCTGCCTGCAGGCAAGAAATGCCAGTTTAATTGTTGTCTACATATACATATTCAGCATCACAAAGATTGTCGAAATGAATACATATAGAAGTGCAATTTGAACAATGTTTAAAAAGGAAGTACAAATTTATATATTTCACAAAAAATCCTATTGGAAATGGCTTAAATTATCCATGGTTAACTGAATGTCTCACATGAAGTATGTGTTGTAGAAGAATCTTTGGCATTTTATAGCCAATTTGCTCAGAGGAGTGTTGTTGCTCATAGGCTTCTTGTTTTTAAACCTTATAGTACACACATTTTGTAACAAAGAGGGCTTACATGTACCAGCAAATTAAATGATTTTAGAATGTTTACTTTTTTCCAATGTATGTGCATTTGTCAAGATGCAGTAGCCAAAATAAGTTTAAAGTACATATGAAATATTCATGTATGATACATGTACACATAAATGAATATAAGGTATATGTAAGCTTGTAGAAGGGAATATGTCAGGAAAAATGTTCATTGATGGTAGTTTTGTAAACAATTGTGAACAATTTAGCCCCTGTAATGACTTGCTAGAGTGTATTACAGGATATTCTTCACAAAAATGGAATGGATTTGAGCCAGACAGTTTTAAATGTGATTCATCATGAGGTAAATTTACAAGATACAGTATGTACATGTATATAACGATAGTAATACTGATAATGTATTGTAACAACTTGATTTGAAACAACTTTATTGCTAATTTGTTTGCACTTCAAATTGCTAGGATAATGAAAGATCTTTAGCTTAAGTCAAAAAATTTATCTGGAACTGGTATTTAATACTGCGCCACCAAAGTGTGTAAGTTTTTTTGGCCAAATGATAGTTGACAGCGTAAGATATCATATCAAAAAAACATTGGGTAATATGTAAATCTGATGGTAAATTTTTTTACCCCCAGCCTCCTGATTTATAGTCAGGATCATACCAATATACATCTAAGTCAATGATCAGTTATATTTGCAGCAAGAACAAAACATATGTATTTCAAAGTCAACCTTGCTTGTTATTTAAGGTTAAAGAAAGATCTACAAACGAGAAGACCAAAAGTATCATACATGTACATGTATACAAAACTCTGGAGGCAGGAGAAGAGTGCTCAGCTGGCACACAAGCCATTCAGGACAAGTGTAACAATTCAGAACAAGCTTTGTGTGTTAGGAACAGGACAAAGAAAAACTTGGTAGCTGTGTGTGCTCCCGACATGTACATGCATGGTAAAAATGAAAATTCATAATTAGTTTTAGATCGGATGTATTTAGTTTATTGCTCACCTGAAATGAAAGATCAATACATACATCAAGACATAGTCTTCCTTGCTGACAAACAAAGCTATGATAATACAAGTGTAGATCTAGAGCTTTGAATTGCAATTTTAAGGGGGTATGTTGTAAAATATTTGTTTTGTGATATATGAAAAATGATCTTCATAAACTTTTCTTCTCAATAATGTTGCCCATGGACCTCTTTTTATTTTGTTTGTTAGATTGATGAAATGCTAATATAAACATTTTATGGAATTTGTTACACATTTTAAATTAATAAAAATTAACGGTGTCCTTTTGGCAACAATTAAAAGGTTAAGTTTCTCATCTTTTCCTCATAAAAACCATTAATTGTGAAGTGAGGAAACGCGGGACATGAAAAGGGATTGGGTTCCTAATTAAGTGTCACAGCCTTCTCTAGGTATAGTAGAAATTGTAGTTGTAGAAATAAACACAACACGGCTGCTGGGTTCGATGTCTTTTATATATTTTATACTTAATACAGAAAAAGAAGAAGGTGACCTGAAATATAATATAAACTGTATTTAATATCTCTCACCTCACACACACACGCGAATTAATTTAATCTTAAGAATTTAGATAATTTAGAAATTCACTAAGATAAATAAAATGATCAAAAAGATACTGATTAATGCTTGAATACTAAGAAATAATTTAACAATTATTTCTTACCGTAATCCTAGACTTAATGCCACAATATCGTAAGATATAAAGTTGTGTTGGGGGAGAGAAAGTCTTCCCTCCCCAAGGTCTAAGGTTGGAGTGCTCGAGAAGTTAGTATTGGCGCGAATGTGCAGGAGACATAGAAAAACCTGTTTAACCACTCACACACCCGAATACTCTCACTGACCACTCACCCGTATAAATGAATGAATGAATGAACAAGGTATTGAATGAACGTAGTAAATTCCGTAGTGACGACGGAATTCACTAGTTACTATAAAATAATGATGCCTTATTATAATAAGATATGATATGAATGATAATTAGTAATATTAATTAATTAATTATAATTCACTCTGTGACATAAGTAAGAGGCACTTTTGTGCAATTTACACCCAGATAGTGTCCCATGACTTGGCATTGAAAATAACTTTTATTGCAAGAGTGAGCTTTAGACTTTTGGGAGTTTGAAAGCATTTACCTCTCACAGTGTTAGTAAGGAATTAAACAGACAAAATCTTTAAATAAGTATGCTGCTCAAGAACAGCAAAGCCGTTTTTATCAATGAAAGCATCCTCAAAGGGGAATGAGAAATTCAAGTTTCTCTCTGTTAATTTTTCAATACTTGACTTTTTTGTGCTTTTTTATCAGCTATTGTGCTCAGGTTAGCCATGTGGCTTATGAAGTTGAACCCCTTTTTTCTTCAGATTTCTGTCCGGTCTTTACACTGGCAACCAGCAATGGATCAACCTTTCCAATAGTTCAGCTTGACAGTCATTCTCAATGTGTGAACTGCTCTGACTATTACAAACGCGACGTCGAAAAATGTAAGTGTTAATTACCACAGGAGCCTTTAACCTATGGTATTTGATTTATGTACCAGTAATCACTATATGTATACAGAACTTGCTTCTGGGCCACCAACCTATAAAAATCTCAGCTCAAAACTCTGCCTCAAATCTCAGATTTGAGAAAAAACTCAAAAGATAAGTCTGAGTTTGATAAAATATATACTAATATACATACTCGTATGTTTGGTGGCACAGTTTGGTGAGAAAAACTCGGATTTTTTGAGAAATCTCAGATTTGAGAAAATCAAAGGGTTGGTGGCCCCGAAGCCTGACATTTTTTGCGGCATTAATTAACAAGACAGTAGGTTAACAATAATTTTAAAAGTAAAAAGTAAAATATATTTTGCGGATCAGGTTCTCTAATTTGTTTTTCTTTAAAAACCACATATGCATACAAATTTGTATTTTGAAAGATGCATCACAATGAACACAATGCCAATGAAAATGACAAACACTATTGCCCATTGACTGTACTTTTCCAACAGGTTTGGTCTGATTTTAAAAGTTAACTATACTAATTATATATTAGCAATCATGATTCTGAGTGTCAGTTTTTGATTTTGTCAAAATGTACAGATTGAAAACTTTCATTATGCATACATGTAATACAAATTGTACAATTTAAGTTTTGTAAAATATACAGAATTTATCACAGATCAGAAAATTAAGGGCTAGGAATAGATCTTTTGCAGAAACCATAAAAATTTATGAAATTTTCACTAAACACTCATATTTACATTTGTACACTTCTTTCCAGAATGATCATGCCAACAGTTTAACTGCTCAATTTGTAAAATTTCACTGTCTGGATCGGATTGGTCTAATAATAAACAGAATTCATGACACAATGGTTTATATCGTGGCCTTTTGGCTTAATAATTATATAACTCCTTTTTGTCTTTGTTTTTCCTAGACCCCCAGTGTGTAAAACTGGAAATGGATGAGTCAACACCAGCAACTAGTTCCTCTAATGCCACCTCTTATTCTGCTGGGAGAGATGAAAAAGGGTATGTTTCACATGAAAGTCTGAAATTTCTTTAAACATTGTGATTTTTTTCCAAGGAAACACTGGGGTTTCATGGTATTACTCTGTTGAAGTCAATGATTACCCATTTTTGCAACCAATTAGAGTTTGTAATATTTAAAGGATTTTTTTTGTTTAACATGTAATTCAATGTGGAGTTTATTTCATGAGTCAGTTTGGTTTTCTTGATATTTTCATTTTATAGTTTGAAAAAATCTTATTTCATCAGGGAATTAAATTCCAGACCCAAGAAAGAAAACCAAAAATTTTTAAAGATTGTGGAAAATAATGTCAAAACACTTTATTTGGCAAAATCTATCTTAATATAAATTTAAATTCTACTTACATGTTAAATAATTTTTAAAATTATTAAAAATTATTGAAATATTTTTTTCACTGCATATATTCACCAGCAATAATTACAAGCATATAAAACAGTTGATTTTAAGTGTGTCAGTTTACTCAGAGAACTCTACCTCAGCATGTTTGGGACCTTGGACCCATTACTTTAGAGGAATGGAGTGCTACTCAATATAGAAACCCTAATATAATATTAGTACTTACTAATGTAGTTGGCAGATTTCGTATCGTAACATCAAAATCATCTTTATCAATTAAAATAGATTATAACATTCTTAGCATTATAAAATTCAAGTATTTGATAAAATTGTCTTTTAAATTTTAAAAAAAAAAGAAGGTTCTAGCTACAGTTCCAAAGTATATACATGTATAATTATATTGATGCTACTGTTGATGCTTTGTATACCTTCTTTTGATTTATTCATATTATTCTGTTGTAAAAAAAATTTAATCACCCACATTTTCTCTTAATTGAAATCTATTTAGGATAAAATTTGAGTTGAACAGTTTTTTTTTTTTAAGATTATAGTGATTTTGAGATAGTATATTTTAGTCCTTTTAACAATAGACTGTCCAAACTCTCTTCTTTAGGCTGAGTGGTGGACACATTGCTGCCATTGTTACTGTAGCTATAGTTGTATTGGCTGTGATCATTGTTGTGGCACTGTTCTTTCTGCACAGATCAGGCTATATACATATCCAGGTAAGATGTTGTACAACTTTAATATGTACATTGTAATTATAATTAACTTTATATAATTATGGGCAGAGTAACAATCAAAATTTACAGATTATTGAAAACATTTAGGAAAAGTCTTAAGAACAGAAAAGCCATTACATGTATAAACTTAAAAACATTCCTTAAATATATACTAGGAATACTAGTATGTTTAAGAAATATCTTTATTTTCTTTTAAAGGACAACAAAGCCATGATTAGTCATATGAATATAAAAACTTTGTTGGATTAATACTTTTGAAACATTTTGAAGTTAACATGCAAATAGACTTTTTATGAGAACAGAACAGTCAATATGATTTATTTTTTCTTCTGTATTGTTAACAATCTTAGCAATGTCTCAATATTTTGTGTGGCAATATCTTGTTTTTGTCTCTAGAAATTTATCATCTAAATGTGGTCTTGGAAATGAAGAATTCACTTTTAACAGTTTTACATTGCTTATTTACAATGGTTATTTAATTAAGAAAGATTTCAAAAATAAGAGTAATACTACTGTAAAATCATTCAATTTACTTCAAGGTGTCAGTGTACAAGGGCTGGCAAAATTTTGTTGGTGCATTGGGTCCTACTTTAATTGATAACTTCTGTAATTATGTAAAGTTCAATAAATATGTTTTTAAAATAATTTTTCATGGAGATGTAAATTTCGTGGATAAGGAAGATCCAAGATATTCATAAACATTGGTCTCTCACAAACATTGATTATTCCACAGTATACATGTACCTGTGGAAAAAATCTGTATGATCAGAAATGTTATAACTAAAGGAATTAACATGATATTGTTTTTGATTTCTTAGAGTGAACGTCTCTGCCAAATATGGGGCCAGATTAGGGGATGGATCTTCGTAAATGAGAATTAAAGCACTGATTGAGAAAGACACAGAATTAAGCTCACCTTAACTCAATGACAACCTTATGTGGATTACTTGTTTCGCTTATACCTACTAGGTTTAATGACGACCTTATGTGGTTTACTTGTTTCAGGTACCGGATATACCTATTAGGTTTAATGAAAAACTTATGTGGTTTACTTGTTTTGGGTATACCTACTAGGTTTAATGACGACCTTATGTGGTTTACTTGTTTCAGATACCGGGTATACCTATTAGGTTTAATGAAAAACTTATGTGGTTTACTTGTTTTGGGTATACCTACTAGGTTTAATGACGACCTTATGTGGTTTACTTGTTTCAGGTACCGGGTATACCTACTAGGTTTAATGACGACCTTATGTGGTTTACTTGTTTCGGATATACCTACTAGGTTTAATGACGACCTTACGGGTTTACTTGTTTCAGGTACCGGGTATATCTATTAGGTTTAATGAAAAACTTATGTGGTTTACTTGTTTCGGGTATACCTACTAGGTTTAATGACGACCATATGTGGTTTACTTGTTTCAGATAAACCTACAAGGCTTAATGACAATGTTATGTATTTAAAACATGTACATGTATTAGATAAACTTTTAGCTTTTAGTTGCTTTTAGTTATACATGAATGATCTGATATGAAATTCAAAATAATGTGATCATTCCTCTAGAGTGGAGCAAAACGTGATGAAAAAGAATAAAAATCCCACTTGCTAAAATGCCTTTTCTAGTACTTTCAAAAAAATATTTATATTCTTATGAAAGTTGTTTAGCCTTTTTACCTTGCTCGTGTTATTATAGGTCACAGAAAATACCTGTAGTAAGATAAATATAATATTATCTTATTTTTTATGCCCCGCCATGAATATGGCCGGGGCATATAGTGTTTGTCATGTCCGTCTTCCTTCCTTCCGTCCTTCCGTCTTCGGTCACACTTTGTGTTTAGCTCTGTTCAAAGCTAAGTTTCAAAGAAACTATCCAAGATATTTCCATCAAACTTCATATGCTGATAGATATTGATGAGAGCTATGCAACTGCATCAACATTTTTTGACCCTGACCTTTCCTTTGACCTTGACCTCACTTTTCTTAAATTAGTGTTTAGCTCAGATTTGAACATACCATTCAAGATTGTGTTATCCAACTCACATGTTGATACAAACTTGCACGGATGATGCATCTAGGGATGAACACTATCATACTTGCTTCGGATGCTGGATCTGACCTACATTTTTCCATTGAGTGACTAGGTTAAAGTTTTTGGAGCAGGTCCATTCCTAAGGAACTATAAGCCCTACCCAAACCAAACTTGCATGGATGATGCATATAGAGATGGACTCTACCAGACTTGCTTCGGATGCTGAATCTGACCTACATTTTCATTCCCAAGTAACTATAAGCCCTACCTGAACCAAACTTGCATGGATGATGCATGTAGGGATGGACACTACCAGACTTGCTTCGGATGCTGGATCTGACCTATATTTTCATTCCCAAGAAACTATGAGCCCTGCCTGAACCAAACTTGCATGGATGATGCATCTAGGGATGGACACTACCAGACTTGCTTCGGATGCTGGATCTGACCTAAATTTTCATTCCCAAGTAACTATAAGCCCTGCCTGAACCAAACTTGCATGGATGATGCATATAGGGATGGACACTTCCAGACTTGCTTCGGATGCTGGATCTGACCTATATTTTCATTCCCAAGTAACTATAAGCCCTGCCTGAACCAAACTTGCATGGATGATGCATGTAGGGATGGACACTACCAGACTTGCTTCGGATGCTGGATCTGACCTATATTTTCATTCCCAAGTAACTATAAGCCCTGCCTGAACCAAACTTGCATGGATGATGCATCTAGGGATGGAAACTACCAGACTTGCTTCGGATGCTGGATCTGACCTATATTTTCATTCCCAAGTAACTATAAGCCCTTCCTGAACCAAACTTGCATGGATGATGCATCTAGGGATTGACACTACCAGACTTGCTTCGGATGCTGAATCTGACCAACATTTTCATTCCCAAGTAACTATAAGCCCTGCCTGAACCAAACTTGCATGGATGATGCATGTAGGGATGGACACTACCAGACTTGCTTCGGATGCTGGATCTGACCTAAATTTTCATTCCCAAGTAACTATAAGCCCTGCCTGAACCAAACTTGCATGGATGATGCATGTAGGGATGGACACTTCCAGACTTGCTTCGGATGCTGGATCTGACCTATATTTTCATTCCCAAGTAACTATAAGCCCTGCCTGAACCAAATTTGCATGGATGATGCATGTAGGGATGGACACTACCAGACTTGCTTCGGATGCTGGATCTGACCTATATTTTCATTCCCAAGTAACTATAAGCCCTGCCTGAACCAAACTTGCATGGATGATGCATCTAGGGATGGAAACTACCAGACTTGCTTCGGATGCTGGATCTGACCTATATTTTCATTCCCAAGTAACTATAAGCCTTCCTGAACCAAACTTGCATGGATGATGCATCTAGGGATTGACACTACCAGACTTGCTTCGGATGCTGAATCTGACCAACATTTTCATTCCCAAGTAACTATAAGCCCTGCCTGAACCAAACTTGCATGGATGATGCATGTAGGGATGGACACTACCAGACTTGCTTCGGATGCTGGATCTGACTTACATTTTTATTCCCTAGTAACTATAAGCCCTACCTGAACCAAACTGATCAAATTTTATACACATACGAATTTTCATGTTGCTTTACTAATATATCCTCGGCGGGGCATTCATGTCCTATGGACATATTTCTAGTTTTCTGAAAATTTTTATGTTGTATTCTGATATTTTTCAACATAACAGGTATATGTAAAATGTTTTGGTTGGTATTCATCTCTACTTCATGCTTTGTGAGGTAGCAAAGTGATAATTAAATGTTATAGAATTATTTATAATTTTGATTAAGTTAATTAATCGTCTGTTGTTACTAGTTTTTCCTTTACTTTGTAAAAGGGGAATGATTCTTAGTCTTGTTTTGCTTGTAGTTGATTTTATACCAGCTTCCATTTATTTTACTTTTTGATGAAATATAAATATTTTGATGAAATATAAATTATAACAATAATGAACAATATTTGTAAGAATTTTATGGTGGATGTTGTATGGATTTAACCTGTCAAGTCTGTATTTTAATGACTTTGTTGTTCTTATATTTTTGTGTAAGAAATGGTTGGGTTCTGTAGTTACTATCTGGGTTCTGTAGTTACTATCAAGATGCTATGCACGTTTCTTTCAGTGTATTTAATTCTTTTTAGTTATGAAATAATGACATGTATGTTAGTGTATTGAAAAGATCTCTATTTTGCACAAAGGCTTATATTTTTTTAAACCTTTTTCTGTATCTTTATGATGTAATTATTTAGATTTGTCTATACGTAGGTGTTTTACAAGTTTTTCATGCCATGTTTATGCCATCAGCTGACAGTTTATTTTTCTGACAAGTCAAAAAAAAAAGACCTGACAAGTCAAAATACATGTATCTTTTTTACAAGCTATAGGTACATGTATAAAAAAGAGAACAATCTCAATCTCTAGTTATGTTCCCCAAACGAAGTTGGGGAACATATTGTTTTTACTCTGTTTCTTATTAAGGTCTTCCGACTTCCTTCGGAAGACCTTATTGTTTTCCTTCTGTTTTTTATTATTAAGGTCTTCCGACTTCCTTCGGAAGACCTTATTGTTTTCCTTCTGTTTTTTATTATTATTATTATTATTCTATTTTCATAGTACAGCCGATATCTCAGCTATGCGTGGACAGATTTCAAAGATTTTCTCAGGGAAGATGCATCATGAGAATATCTCCAGACGTGTTTTTCATTTTTTCGAAATTCACTTCCGTTCGCGATTTTGGGGGATTTTTGTATTTTTTAAAAGGCATTTTGTCCAGCAGTTTTCTCGAGAACGGCTAAAGATATGAAAGTAAAACTCACTGAGGTGATAGAACGTCCAACTCTATTCTGGGCAACGGCCTTTATTTTTCGTCGTCGGCACTTCCGGTCGCACACGGAAGTAAATTAAAAAAGTCACATTTCTCAACTTTTTTGTTTTTCAATATTTTTCTTTAGTATTTACAGGGATTATAGTGTGTATTATGAGAATTCTAAATATGTATTTAGTATCTTGATGCGTGCATCTATTGAAAAGATATGACCAAACCAAACTTTGTCCCACTGTCGAGGGTTCGAATCCCGCTGTGGGCGTTGAAATTTTTTTTTCTTTGTTTCTGTCTTTTTTCAGTTGCAAATAACTTTTCTCTCTTTTTTAACATGTACGGAAGATTTTGTCGATTTTTAAAAGATATTTTTGAGATATTTTGAGGAATACCTGTAATAATTATGAGATATGTTTAGAGGCTGCTGTAAATGAACGTAAACGAAAAAATACATTCTGAAATTTCATGGAATGACGCAGCATAGAATTCTAACGAAAATCGGTCGGAAGACCTGCTTGTTGCCCCAGCAACAAGAACGCATCTAGTTATTATTATTATTCTATTTTCATAGTACAGCCGATATCTCAGCTATGCGTGGACAGATTTCAAAGATTTTCTCAGGGAAGATGCATCATGAGAATATCTCCAGACGTGTTTTTCATTTTTTCGAAATTCACTTCCGTTCGCGATTTTGGGGGATTTTTGTATTTTTTAAAAGGCATTTTGTCCAGCAGTTTTCTCGAGAACGGCTAAAGATATGAAAGTAAAACTCACTGAGGTGATAGAACGTCCAACTCTATTCTGGGCAACGGCCTTTATTTTTCGTCGTCGGCACTTCCGGTCGCACACGGAAGTAAATTAAAAAAGTCACATTTCTCAACTTTTTTGTTTTTCAATATTTTTCTTTAGTATTTACAGGGATTATAGTGTGTATTATGAGAATTCTAAATATGTATTAAGTATCTTGATGCGTGCATCTATTGAAAAGATATGACCAAACCAAACTTTGTCCCACTGTCGAGGGTTCGAATCCCGCTGTGGGCGTTGAAATTTTTTTTTCTTTGTTTCTGTCTTTTTTCAGTTGCAAATAACTTTTCTCTCTTTTTTAACATGTACGGAAGATTTTGTCGATTTTTAAAAGATATTTTTGAGATATTTTGAGGAATACCTGTAATAATTATGAGATATGTTTAGAGGCTGCTGTAAATGAACGTAAACGAAAAAATACATTCTGAAATTTCATGGAATGACGCAGCATAGAATTCTAACGAAAATCGGTCGGAAGACCTGCTTGTTGCCCCAGCAACAAGAACGCATCTAGTTATTATTATTTTTCTTCTTCCTGGGCACTTTTTTGTCCGTGAATGATCTCGTAAACTACACATCCAACTAAGGTGAAATGTTTTTAGGGTCAGTAGACATGTTATGTAGATTTGCGGAACGAAGGTCATTTTGCGCGCACGTGCTTGCAAGAGCGCGCACGTGCAACACGTGAATGACCAATATAATGTACCGGTATATTGCCGTTACTTTTCTATTTTTTGATGAAATATTTTGAAACTCATAATGTAAGGATGTATTAGTAGTTTACACAAGTTGACATGGTCAATATGGCAAGATCTCACGCGCATGCACGTGCGCTACGCTCTGATTGGCTGAAACTTAAGTCTCAATATCTTTCTTGTTTTTAGCTCACCTGAGCCGAAGGCTCAAGTGAGCTTTTCTGATCACATTTTGTCCGTCGTCCGTCCGTCTGTCCGTCCGTCCGTCCGTCTGTAAACTTTTCACATTTTTGACTTCTTCTCAAGAACCACTGGGCCAATTTTGACCAAACTTGGTACAAAGCATCCTTGGGTAAAGGGGAATTAAAATTGTTAAAATGAAGGGACATATCCCCTCGCAAGGGGAGATAATCAAGAAAAGACAAAAATAGGGTGGGGTCATTAAAAAATCTTCTTCTCAAGAACCACTGGGCCAGTAAAGCTGAAACTTATGTGGAAGCATCCTGGGGTAGTGTAGATTCTAAATTGTTCAAATCATGACCCCCGGGGGAAGGGCGGGGCCACAATGGGGAATCAAAGTTTTACATAGAAATATACAGGAAAAGTCTTTGAAAATCTTCTTCTCAAGAACCACTGGGCCAGAAAAGCTGAAACTTATATGGAAGCATCCTGGTATAGTGTAGATTCTAAATTGTTCAAATCATGACCCCCGGGGGAAGGGCGGGGCCACAATGGGGAATCAAAGTTTTACATAGAAATATATAGGAAAAATCTTTGAAAATCTTCTTCTCAAGAACCACTGGGCCAGAAAAGCTGAAACTTATATGGAAGCATCCTGATATAATGTAGATTCTAAATTGTTCAAATAATGACCCCCGGGGGATGGGTGGGACAACAATGGGGAATCAAAGTTTTATGTAGAAATATATAGGAAAAATCTTTGAAACTCTTCTTCTCAAGAACCACTGGGCCAGAAAAGCTGAAGCTTATGTGGAAGCATCCTGGTATAGTGTAGATTCTAAATTGTTCAAATCATGACCCCCAGGGGAAGGGCGGGGCCACAATGGGGTATCAAAGTTTTACATAGAAATATATAGGAAAAATCTTTGAAAATCTTCTTCTAAAGAACCACTGGGCCAGAAAAGCTGAAACTTATGTGGAAGCATCCTGGTATAGTGTAGATTCTAAATTGTTCAAATAATGACACCCGGGGGAAGGGCGGGGCCACAACGGGGAATCAAAGTTTTATATAGAATTATATAGGAAAAATCTTTGAAAATTTTCTTCTCAAGAACCACTGGGCCAGAAAAAGTGAAGCTTATTTGGAAGCATTCTGGGGTAGTGTAAATTCTGAATTGTAGGAATCATGACCCCCGGGGGAAGGGCGGGGCCATTATAGGGAATCAAAGTTTTACATAGAAATATATAGGAACAGTCTTTGAAAATCTTCTTCTCAGGAACCACTGGGCCAGAAAAGCTGAAACATATGTGCCCATGGAAGGATCATGGGGTAGTGTAGATTTCAAAATGTCTAAATTATGATCAGTGGGGTAGGGTGGGGATGCATTATGTATAACAAGGGTGAAATCTGGTAAAGAACAGAATGGTCAAAGCTTCTCAGGTGAGCGATGTGGCCCATGCGCCTCTTGTTTGACAAAATCCTTTGAAATTTTGAACATAGCCATGCATTAGAATATTCTACAAAATGATATATAGCAAATATCATGAAATCACGTGCATGCACGTGCGCTGCAATCTGATTGGCTGAAATTTTAAATAGCTATAACTCCCTTGGTTTTCAACCAAACAGGATGGAATTTGGAACATAGATATATATAACAGACTTCTACAAGAAGGTATGGTCACCATGCACATGCATACACGTGCGTGTACGAATGCTGCAATCTGATTGGCTGAAACTTTAAACAGCTATAACTCCCTTGTTTTTCAACCAAACAGGTTGGGATTTGGAACAAAGATATATATAATGGACTTCTATAAGAAGGTATGGTCACCCTGCACATACATACACGTGCGTGTACGTGCGCTGCAATCTGATTGGCTGAAACTTTAAACAGCTGTAACTCCCTTGGTTTTCAACCAAACAGGGTGCACGTGGGATTTAGAACATAGATAGATGTAATGGACTTCTACAAGAAGGTACAGTCACCATGCTCATGTATGCACCTGCGTGCACGTGAAATGGGTAAAATCAAAACTACACTTGAATGATCGTTTTTTTTTTTACTTTTGGATTAAGTACTTTAATATTTAGCATATTAAAATATATAGATTGTGTAGAGAATATGATATGGTCATTACGTATATGCATTAACATGCGCAATTGTGCAATGATAAAATTTGAATGAACATGGTACAATTCTAGGTAAACGTTGTTAAAGTCTCAAATGCATAAAGTTTGTCTTATTTAATTACGCTTACAGGGAATATGACTATTAAAGGGAGTTGGGGAGCGTTTGGGGAACATCTGTAACGGTCCCCGTTACAATTAGCACTAGTTAACATTTTGGTTTTCTTTCATATCCGAAATTTCTTCTTTTTTATTTTTTAAACTTTAAAATAGTACTTGTTGAAATTCAAAATATCTAGAGGTTTTGTGATAGTGTTAACTGTTTAATATTTACATTTGCAAATGTTTTCCTTTATATAACACTACTGAAAGCAATGCGTATCTATAACTGTATAAATACAGGTACGGGGTCAAGAGGTCATAGATGTGCATATAGATAATCGTTCGACGTAATTTCTCAGTGACGTCATAAAGGGTCGACGCGCATTCAGTGGATAACATACATGCCGTTGGGTTTGAAAAATAATGCATTTATCACGTTAAAAGTCACAATCATGTAAATATAAAGTATGAATAAGTCACAAATGTAAATATAAGTAATAAGGTATCATTTTTAAACATCTATCGGGCTATAAATACGGGTTTGTACGAGATTAAATTCATCATAAAGCCCTTCGGGCTTTATGGAATTTAATCTCGTGACCAACCCGTATTTATATCCCTATAGATGTTTAAAAATGATACCTTATTTCTTAATAAAAATCTATGCCCACTAACTAAAGATTAATTGAAATTTTCTTTCAAAAGTATAGATGGCAATTTCAAAAAATCTGGAGATTTTCCGATAGTGTTTATATTATTTTCGGTCTGTAGTTTGAGGTGAATTAATTGTATTTGATGTTTAGAAAAAGCATTTTTGCACATGGTAGCAAAATCTAATTCTTGACAAATCTATTTTGTCTCACATACGATATCAATGTCATGTTCTCGTTATCAACTTTATGGTTAGATCTCAAGATCAAGTGCAAGTATGTGTTCTTTGAATTTATTATGCTTAACTCTGCCTAATTTCAGTGTTGTGATTAATGTCATACAGATTCCCCATGTTCATGCAATTTTCTATCTTAATTTAATTGCCTGGACAGTACAAAAGAGGGTTGAGATGTAACAACCTCTAAAATTCAGTCTCTTCTAATTTGCACTTGGGAAATTAATTTTTTGGACTTGTAATAAATTCTTAACTTGAAAACTGTTTTACATTTGTTATCATTTGGTATCAATCTTACAGGTCACTTGTTTCTAACAACACTGTGCAGTGTATTTATGCCCTGATCACATGGAGAGTTTAATTCGAATTAAACGTAAGTTTACTGCGAATTAGCTTTGCTTAGCGTTCACACGGAGAATTTAATGCGAATTAGTATAATTCGAATTAATTTAGTGCGCATTAAATTACTTTGCATTAAATCCGTGTGAACGCTAAGCTAATTCAAATTAAATTTTGACGCATGCGTAAGGCCAGAAGTAGGTCACAGGACACATGCTAGAGGTTAGATATAAGTGTCTGTGCTATATTTGGTTCAAAAATCAAGGAAACGTAAGCATGCGTAAGGCCAGAAATAGGTCACAGGACACATGCTAGAGATTAGATATAGGTGTCTGTACACATGCTAGAGGTTAGATATAGGTGTCTGTGCTATATTTGGTTCAAAAATCAAGGAAACATATGTTAATCACGAAATGTATACCTTTAACAACTATGATTATGATAATTATCAATTCGATGGCTCTGTATACATGACGTGATTTACAAATGACGTCATAATAGCCTTACTGGTGCCTGACTGAAGAGGTAAAATGATTCGCATTAGTTTACTTCGCATTAGCTTTCGTGTGAACGCAATTTAATTCGCATTATTTTAATTTGCATTAGTTTACTTCGCATTAATTTACTGCGAATTAAACTCTCCGTGTGAACAAGGCATTAGATTCACTGCATGTTAAAGAGACCCTACATGTATTACAGAAAACAAATAATTTATTCGATTTTTTTTTGCCATAAAATATATACATATCAAAGTATTCACAAAGTGTTTACAAAAAGTGGAATTTTTAAGATCATATTGATAAATAATAAAATTCATAGTTTTGGTTGATGACAGAATTGTGCATTTGTTTAAAATATTATAGGAAAACATTTGAATTCTTAAAAATAAATACTACATGTACTACGTGTATATGAAAGTAGACATAAATTATTCTTATAAATATTGTACTTATTATAAATATATTTTTTTTTTTGCATAATTATACAGAATGTATTGGATCAAGATATATTTTAAAATACTCTTACAAATCAAAACAAACTAATGTACAGTCATGTGCAAATACAGTGCTAACAATTATGTTAAAAACATGCGACTTATTGCCCCTTTTGAGGTCAATATGGTGAAATGAGGACCTGAGAAATGGTCAAATGTTGTGTTGTTATATGAACATATAAAACATGGAAATATAATACAATCATGAATATATGAAACAAAACAAATGGTAAATGTAAATCAGCTGTAAAGTCCCTGAATTCATTTTGATGCTGTTGCGCAGAGTAAAAAAAAAGTGAACCCCGATCAAATATCACAAAACTTGAAGCACACTTCAAATAGATTTTCTATGTATTTATTTTATTCATAACAACAATATTAAAATAACTATTTTAATCATCGCTATATTACCTGTTCCTCAAATATCGTTACAATGTATGCCTTAATTGACCCCCCCCCCCCCCAAAAAAAATATTGATATTGCCTGTGAATGCAAAGATTAGAGCGTCTGCTCTGTAGACGCTCCAGACTAGATTTTCTTATAAGCAGATGTCTTGTGCCGCAGTAGATGATCCCGTACTGTTTAATGGCCCTGGCTGAGAGCCTATTTTAGCCTTCTAAAGGCGATCGAGTGGTGGCGTCTCCATATGAGAGAAAAAAATCTCGAGATGGACATTAAACAGCAAACAAACAATCGATAAAACACACCATACTTAAAACTCTTGAAAAGTACCGGTAATGAGAGGTGATGTGTCAAAATGCGTATAGAAACGCACACATAAACCATTTTAATCTGAAACATTCAATTAAGGCTATTTAACAAAATGACACAAAACAACACAATATGTACATGGCGTAGGAAACATTTTTAAAAAAATGCATCGAATAACTTGAAAAAAGAGATTCAATGACTCCAAGAAGGGGATCTGCAATTTACCCCACCTCTGTTGATTTTTCCGTGAAATCCTGGCTTACGATTGGTTGAAATCTGTCACGTGAAGGCGGTGGATTACTTATACCCGGTCAGTTGTAAATCCATACCCGGTTAGTAGAAATCTATACCCGGTCACAAACACAAACGTGACGTCATAATAGGCACAGTATAAGCGCGATAAAGCATTTAGCAGAGAAAACCATTTATAAACTACAGATAAAACGTAAATGTTACATCGGTGGGGTAAATTCGTTACATAGTCTTTTAGTGACAGAGTACGGGATGAAATTAAATTTCATACCTGACTCGGCTCCGCCTCGCCAGTTTTGACATTTACTAACCAGGTATCATATGCATCCTGTACCCTGTCACTAAAAGACTATGTAACTAATAATACACCACCAATCAATTAAAGACATGAAATAATTTTTAAATCATCGACCTTCCAACAAATAGATTACCAGGATGCTTCTTTCCGGTTTCCTGTTTTCTAATGAAAATTAAATTGATGTTTATGATCCTTATTTGTTGGTTAACTTTTTTATTAATACGTTCACGTACTGAGTACCACTTACATGTACTTATTGACTCGCCAATTTAGATTAAATCCTCGAAAAGCTTGAATATGCAACTATAAAGATAGCTTCAAAAACTACATGTAGTATTGGAGAACGGAACATTTTTCTTTTTCAGCTGCATTGAAAATTAAGGGATGAAAAATCTTATTTTTGTTAACCTCTAAAAGGTTTCTCTGTTTATGTAGGATTCGTAGATCTTTCCACTTTCATTTATGGAGTTACCCATGTTTCTTTTTGGCTCTGTTGTATCAAGTCTTGTTAACCCTCTATCATTCTGGTCAGTCTTCATAACAACAGTAAAGTTCCTATCTTCAGTGTCCATGTTGATGGTCACATTGGCTGTTCCATTGAACACAGCTTCATTATGCAAAGGTTGATAGTTTTGGTATCCAAGTTTTTGTCCCTCCGCTATGTTGCTCGGCCATGTAACCTTTGAGGTTTCTCCTGGCGCCATCACAGCTTTTGGTTTTTTGCAGCTTCTTTTGGTAATATACAGCAATACTACAGCAAATGTTGAAATGGAAAACGCTACAGACAATATTTGCCATGGGATGCCTTGCGTTTTTTCTCCTGAAATTTGGGAATTTGCTTTTGAGACCGATTCCATAGATACATTCTCACTTCTTTGATTCAGTCTTTGCATCTCTGGTACCCTTATCGGCGTAGGAATTTCTATGAAAATTTATCATTTGCAACCAATTGATTTTTCATACATGGCATAACATACAATATCTTCCATTTACTTATAGAAAGACAAAGTTTATTCTTTACATATTTAATTATGATGCTAGTCATCAGACACCGTTATTCTAAAAAGAATATTTTGTAAATAAAAAAAATTATGCTACCAAATGAAAGCGTTGTATCCATATAATAGTATATAATATATCAATATATAAATAAACTGTACATGTACCTGTTGTTGATACAGGGCAACCAAAAGATACATTGCATCGAGACACCTCACATTCTGTACACAGGTTGGAGCATCCCTCTCCGTAACGACCAGGACTGCAATGTCTTGTACAGTTATTACCAAAGTATCCAGGTAGACACCCTGAAATATGTATAGTTATGCCTAAAGAATTACTCAGTAAGGATTAAGATTCACATTTAAAAAAATAATCTGAATCGATTTGTATGTTTTGTTTTTCAGCAACTCGTTGAGGGTAAATGTCATACTAGTATATCTTTTTTCAGCGTTTGAATGTATGATTTTCTCAGGCATGTAATGTATTTTATTCCAAATCAATCTTCACTCAGATTCTATTTAAAAGTGTATTCACTGATATTTTTAGACGATATTTTCCCCCATACAATCATAGATAAAATGCAAATTGTATAAATGTTAAAATACAAGCAGATTCAAAGATTTGTCTTCCTCCTCTTTTGGTATTTTATTTTATTGAAAATTAATCAAGCATCAATGTGATCAAAACAGATTTATTGATTGTATATTGTTTAATAGCCCTCTCGAGAATTTTTCTTCAAATAGAGACGCCATCACTTGCCGGTGCAGAGCTGCAAATTTTGTCCTTTACTTGGCACTCTTGGCCATTAAGCAGGGAGGGATCTTTTTCGTGCCAGTACCAACTACAACACAGGGCCTCAATCTATATGGTCTTACGCGAAGGACCGGTCTCCATATCACACAGTGGAATTCGAACTCGCGACGTAATGATCAACTCCTTACTTCGTAAGTCGCAACTCTAGAGCAGACGTTCTAAGCACTGCGTCACCCGCGCGACTCAAAGTCAAGGTTAAGCAGTCAAAAATCATTTGATATTATACGAGGGGTGATCAAAAAGTTCGCGAACTATCTCTATATCTACAAAACCACAATTCAGATTAGAATGAAATTCGACACCCACGTAGCCATACACAAGGTCTATAAATAGCCTTTGCCAAATAAAGTTTTTCTCCTTGTTTGTGACGTCACAATGTGAAAATGACGTCACTATGTAGGCCACTTGTGACGAAAAATGGTTCTCTCGAACTCGTTCAACAAAAGACTGTACACTTTATTGTATATCTTAAAAATCACTCTGCGGTATTATATAATAATTTGTACACAGTTTATTAAGATAAATGAATTTCTATCAATTCAATTAATGATTGGATTGATCGTTTCAGTGAAGGAAGGCAGATGGTTAAATATGATACTTGATATCTTGCCCAGTGAAAGCAAGTTTGAAAAGATATGTGTTTTTAATTAAGCAATTTGCTATCAAAGACCTCCAATTTACACTTTGAAAAATAGTTGAATGTAATAAAATTATTAAATACCTAAGATATCGTTTACTTTAGATTTTAAACATGATAGATATGATTAAAAGGAGGCATATTCTCTATCCACCTTGAATAAAGGTCTCTCCCGAGACAGACGATTTGTGTTTTAATGGTCACCATGCTTATTTTTGGAAAGGATATTCTTATCCACCCATTCTGTTGCCAAGATTTGACCATTTCTGACAAATGAACTGTTCTTGTCATGAAAATTAACGCACATGGAAAGAAATATAAAACTCAGAAAAATCTTTCAACTTTTATGACAGAACGCTACGAAAGGGGGTCACGTGACCGCCAATATCACGTGATTTGCGCATGCGCAGAACGGTGGTTGATGTGCGTTAAAATCGGAGGATTAATTTAATTTAAAATATGATCAACATTGAAACCAAATATTGTTTCTTTTATGGAAGTTATTTAATTAGTTCCCGAACTTTTTGATCACCCCTCCTATATGTAGAAACGCCTTGTCAGAAATGATAATTTACATGTACGAGGGTTGTTAGAAAAGTTCTTTTGTGAGCGCGCTATTTCCATGACATCAGTTAAAATAAACCCTCCAGATAAAAATCCTTTTTCTAATAAATATACATGTACAAAGATTTGGTGTTTGGGGGGTGTTTGGTGAAAATAAAAAAATATATATACAGCTATATTATTTTGATTAAACATGCTTCACGGATCATACTATTTTTTGAACGTTTATATTACATAGACTTTTTAATGAAATTAAAAAAATGCACAGTTGTAGCGCAAAAAAAATTATGAGATTTTACCTGCCGCTACAGTATTCATGAAACGTCACTTGGTGAAATTTTGAATTGAATTGGATGATGTATGAATGTTTCCAACCATTTATATAATAATCAACGCATATATAGAATTAATCGTCATTGAACGTCATGGAGCACTGAGCTATTAGAATTTATGTGTGTAGACAGGAAAAAGTCAAAATATAAACTACAATGCTTCTAGATGTTGCTAGAAATTGTCTACAGGTATAAAAGACAATAATATTCAATTGGTAGTAGCTACATAAGAATTAATGGAAGGGTTAACATTTTTTATATCAACTTTCATGCGATACCTCAGGAACCCAAATTATCGCATGCAATTCGTGGAAGTTGCTTCTCGGGATTTTATATTGTTTCCAAACCTGGTCATGATCGCTTAACTGCGTAGACGTTCATTTTAAGATCTGGCTAATATCCGAGCAACACTTAAGACATTATAGAAGAAAAGTAACATGTCTCGATCGATATTGATATTTAATTTTTAAGTAGAAAATAGACAAGAAAAGTCAAAGAGATATAAGATATTTATAACTAATGAAAATCTTAACGGGTTTAAGGTTTCGTCAAAGGTCAACATGTCCAAAAATTTATTTTTACAATAGCCCTAAAACTATGTAATGTATAAAGTTAAAACTTTTACAGTTTATAAATTTGTTATTGATTAACAGATAGAAAGTATAACTTGATAAAAAAAAAATACTTGGAATAATATTTCTTGAGAAAAATTCTTCTTAAAAATGCATATATTTTCCAAAAAATACACCTAATTAATTCCGTGCTTTTAGTGAAAACCATCATTGCAGAAACAAAATATGTTTATCAATGAAGGGCAAGTTGGACTTGGATAGCCTCTGGAAAGTTGTTTTCCCTGTTTATTTTGTCCAAATGTTAAGACTTGAAAGTGAAAGTACACTGCAAATGGCGGATTCTATAGGGGTCTTGTCTTTATACATGTCATGCTTTCAATAACAGCCTTTCAGGGACCATTCACGCTCAACTTGCCCTTCAATGATAAACATATATTATTTCTACAATGTTGGTTTTCACAAAAAGGACAGAATTAGCAGGTGCATTTTTCTTTAAATATGCACATTTTCTGATACAATTTTTCTCAAAAAAAAATCTTTAAAAATATGTGTTATCAAGTGATACTTTCTATCTATTAATCAGTGATATATTTAAAAACTGTAAACGTTTTGACTTTATACCACACATAGTTTTGAAGCAATTGTAAAAATAATTTTTTAGACATGTTGACCTTTGACGAAACCTTAAAATCTGGTTGTCGCGTCACTAACGCGAAGTGATTGCTCCGTGAATCTTATGACCGCATAGTAAAATCGTTGTAAATTTTTAACATTTTCGTAAATGGACCTGATATTTTACATACTAATAAACAAAAGATAGGAATTTAATAAGACATAGGTCATACTTCACAGTGCACACTAGATTTTCTGTTAATCAATGAAAAGTAGGTCAAACGTCAAAATTGGAGTAAAAAAGCATTGATATATTTAGAAAGTTCTTGTTACAGACAGACGAATGAAATTTAATGTCCCCTTGCTTTTGCAAAAGTGAGGCAGAATTAAGTTTATTTTTATTGTAAATCCAAATAACAGATTCAAATAAGTACATGTATTCTTACTATTCGAACATTTCTCAAACATGTAAGGATTTTTTTTTCAAATTTGCGTTAAGTTACTCTGATCTTAGGCCAGAAAGAAATGAAACTCGACATTAAATCTTTTCATGTAACTTTTTTTATTTTATACCTCTCAATGTTCTTCAATGCTCTTTGAGGTTCTTATAAGGCCTTTTAAAAAGTTGCAAATTTTACTCCATAAAAGTATTTCAAAATCAAAATAATATATTTAACGAAATTAAAGTTCCTTTAATCTAACCATGGATACCTATGTTTATAAACTTAATATGAAATTAAAAGTGATTTATGGTGTTTTGCAATGATAGGAAAATCCTTATATGCAATGCATTGTAAAATGATCGAAGTTTAAATTCAAGAAACTAATAAATGTATCTTATATGTTAAAAAAATGTTTTATTCAATTCCTGGATACCTACGATTTTTTATTTCTGAAATGTGTTTGTTGTTCAAATTTGAATTGGAAATGTATAGTACATGTAGTTTTTTTTTCGCATTTCTTGAAAATTCATTTGAGATTTACTATTTTCCCCTAATTAATATGAGTAACTTTAAAGGTGTATGAACACGGATTTGAAGTTAATATTTTCTGTCTATATTTCACGACTTGTATATTTCAATAGCATTTCACACAAAAATATATTAAAATTTTTATTTCATCTTAAAGTTATTGAAACTTCAAATTTTTGGGTGGGTTTGATCGATTGACACATCTTCGCACTCTCACAAATTTTACTTTTATTCCTTATACTAAGTAAATGTGGCAATATTGTTGTTAATGAAAAATAATACGACTTTATTCCAGAAAAATTATTATATTCAGAGTAAAAATGTTAGAAAGCAAAATGCCTTCACAAGTATTGTCATTCCAAGCTAAGTGTTGTGTACACAGTTTAGCAAATTGATCACACCCCGTGAAACGTACACAGTTTTTGTAAACAGGGCACGGGCCCTTTTATTGTTGATTTTTACGATTCACCGGGTGCGTTCAATTGTTTAAGTCGGCTCACAATAACTGCACGGACTGACAATATACTGTGTGTATGTTTTGCGTTCGAACATTTCTACTCTAAATTTTCTGGATTATAGTTTTAATATTTTTCATTTATACACAACAAAATTTAAATCTGTGAAAGTGCAAAAGATGTCAATTGTCAAACCCGTCTAAAAGTTTGAAGATTAAATAACTTTTAGATGAACAAAAAAAAATTAATGTATTTTTATGTGAAATGCTGTTAAAATATATAAGTCGTAATATTATACAGAAAATATTAATTTCAAATCCGTGTCCATGCACCTTTAATGATGAAGTTTGAAGAAATATACTGTGTAAAAGCACAAAATTACACTTTAAAATTCCAGAGAGATTTTTATGAACATTTAGTCAACTGATTTTCAGAAACTGAGGATCGGAGTACCTTAAGAAGAAATCTAAAGGACGAATGTCAAGAAGAGTCTGTGTATATACTGTTTATATACAACTAGAAAATAAATAGTATTGGGACTGTTTATATATATGTTATTTTTGTCCCCCGCTTGAAAAGTGGGGGATATTAATTTTGATCTGTCCGTCATTCTGTCTGTCTGTAATGCTTCCGTTACCACACGATATGTCGAGAACCCTTTTAGCTTTCGCTATGAAATTTTGCACAGCAATTTCCTATGGACTAAGGAAGAACCCTATTGATTTTGATGTCAAGAGGTCGAAGGTCAAGGTAATAAATTCGCAAATTCTGTCTGTTATAGCACTTTCGTTTCCGCGCGATTTCTCTAAAAACCTTTTGAGCTTTTGCAATGAAATTTTACATAACAACTCCCTGTGGCCTAAGAAAGACCCCTATTGATTTTGAGGTCAAAAGGTCAAAGTTTAAGGTAATAAATTTACATATTATATATTATAAATATGTGTGTAACACTATCTTTTCCGGGCGATATTTCAAGAGGATTATGAGCTTTTGCAATGTAATTTTATACCAAAACTTCCTAGGACCTCTCTAACCCCTCTCAAAGTGTCCCGCCCCGTTTATTTATTAGTATTTATTGTATTACATGTCGCTATTTTACATGTAGCACAGGGGCATGAGGAGAGATTTTACGTACAAAAGAGGTTCTCGGTAGACTTTATATTCTTATTACATCTATTAGAACTGTTTGATAAAGGTTACATTAGACACCATGCATTGTGTAAAATTTTGACTATATCGAACGTGAATACATTGCATATACATGTATGTAACTTCATCTTTGCATATTATAATTTTGGCCAGTGTAATGCAGTTCCGTGGTCTAGTGGCATGTTTTTCGCTTCACTTGTGCGAGGTACCGGGTTCGGATACCGGATGATCCATTTTCTTTTTTCGAAATACATTTTTTTACTAAATGATAGTATTCAGCATGTGAAATGAAAAAAAAATTATGAGGTCTGGCTCGTACAAACTCTTAAAATCATCATTACAGTTTGATAAATATTCCATATAAAAAGAATCTTCTATACACATAATAAAGAATAAGCAATCAAATCTTGATATCCATATTGGCATATTTTATTTACTTCAGTATACATGTATTTTGATATTTAATTACATTTGATATTTCTACAAATTCAGTCAAGAGGATATGACACCCCCCCCCCTTCCCCGAACTGAGCATGGTTTACTTTTTCCCTAAGCCGGGGACACAAATTCTCTGAATTAGCTTTTTAGATTCATATGTACTTTTTCAAGAGTACAAATTATAAATACTACATAAGGATAAGTGGAAAACGGGAAAATGTAAGTTAATACGGAAAACAATCTATAATTTATAAATATAATTAAAATATAAATTATATGAGCAGATTTCAAATTCGTGATAAATTTCCTTCCTTAAAATAGAATTGTAATACTTCTCATCATTTCACTTTTCCTCTTTAAAAATATTTTGTTTAGCTGCATTTTAATGTGCACTCTAATTAAAGCTATTTTTCTTTAAATTTTTTTTATACATGTACAAAATGTAGACAAGTATCGTACATGTTATTTACTATAGTGTATCTAAGATGGAGAATGAAATTTATATAATAACGCCAATTGTTTAGAATACGAATTAAAACAATTGAAATTGACAAGAAATTAAATGATGTTTCTTGATCTCGGAAGTATTTGATAATCTATATTTAGACAAATGAATTTTCTTTTGATGCAGAACTGTAGCTCACAATAATTTCTTTTTTTTTTCTTCGATTCAAAGCAGTGGGCTACTGATTTGCGGCCAGAACAACCCTATGTGTGAATAAGTATAAAATTCAAAACTTCTAGGGATTGATGCTATAGGACAAAATATATCTTTTTATGTCTAAATTATAAGAAAAACATCAGATTATTGTTTCACTTTTCAATTATAAAGTGCGACGCTTGATATTTGCAGTAACTTTACTTTATATACAAGAATGAATACCACATCATGTATTTACAGCTCAATATTCCAACGGAATAAATACTGTATACAGGGAAATCTTCGCCCCCGTTTTATTTTCGCCCCTTTTGCTCTTCCCTCATTCGGGCGAATCTAAAAGGGAGCGAATTCAAATATTACGGTATAATATACTTAAATAAAAAACTAAGTCGGGACGAATTTACAACGGGGCAAAATTTTCCGCAAACTTGTGTGAAAGGGCGAAAGTAACACGGTTCGAAAATAACTTTATTAAATATTTTTTAAAAATGTTTTCCCTTATAAATATACTTTAAAAAAATTACTTGTGTCACAGTTCCTCAACGTTTCGTTCCACATATAACCGTTACAACACTCGAACTCTCCACTTCTCCTGTACAACAGATATCAATGCATATAAAAACCATAATGTATACATGAATTCTTGAAATATAACACTGTAAATTTGTTTGAAAATTGTACATCAGAAATGTTAACTACTGTAGATTCCTCATTATACGCGGGGAATTCATTTCCGCGTCATTTCGTGAGAATCATCACTCTCGAAATGAACTAACTCACTTTTATTTTAAGGCGCTGAAATCCATTTAAATTATATTGGTCAAGTATCCATTCGCGAATAATTATTCTCGCGATTTGACGTTTAAGAGCAAGTTGGCGATAAAAGGTACTCGCGAAAAATTAAGAGTTTACAGAATTTATGCTAAACAGTCATTCTACAAAAATCAATACCCAATGAAATATTTTTTTTGATGTTGCTTACCAATTTACCGCTGTAATATCCTAATTATTATATTGAATATAATCGGAACCGGGGTTGCTAGGGGGGGCTTAGCCCCCCCCCCCCACTTTTCTTCCAAATATATACATAGTATAGACATTGAACATAGGCATTTAAAACTTAGCCCCCCCCCCCCCCCACTTTCCACAGATACGTAAAGGTTAAAAATGGAAAATTGTTGGTGTTTGGAAGAAAATTTTTGGTACTGGAGTTCGAAACTAACACCCCCCAACCCCCCCCCCCCACCCCCAACCCCACGAAATAGGATTTTCGTGTTTTGGGAAATAGACATTTCTTTTTTTTTTTTTTTTTTTTGCTTGTCAGGTTTTTTTGGGAGGTACCAAAAAATTTTTTTAACACTTTGCCCCCCCACTTTCAATTTGCTTCCGACGCCAATGTATTCTAAGATTGATTTCAGCTTTATTTGCAAAAAAATTTAAAACTTCATCGATCATTACCTTAAATTCAATGAAATATTAGATTTTTTGTCAAAAGTTAATGATACCAGATTTGAAGACAATTCTTTTTTTTTTTAAGTTCACCACTGATATGACCTTTAGAGAAGTACATGTTAGAAGCCATGAAATGGTCCATTTATCGTAGAATGACTGTTCAACGTAAACGAGTAAAATACTCAGAAGCATGCAGAAATTCAGAAATTGTATGTTACATATGTACCTTTATGGCCAACGGACCGCATTAAAATTCAAAATCAGTGTATGTTAAATTGAATGTTTGCACAATATTGCAGTTAAAAGTGCTTACTTACTTACTTATAAATACTGTGTAATTTAAATATAAAACTTTAAAACTATTTTCTTGATATACTGCAGCTGAATTAAAACGTTATCATTTCTTTACAAACCATATGAAACATGTTTCAGCTAATTAAATAGATATTTGACGATTCAACATGCTGGTTGTTTAGATTGTGCATAAACATTGTGAAGATATATCAAAACTACAAGTTTGACAATAAGCTAAAATTAAGTAAAATACTTACAAGTAACCCAAGTCCTGCAAGTGCCAGACTTTACATTTATGTAAATCTTATTACTTACCCTAAACATTGCAGTGAGTGTGTACTTGCTACAATGGAGAAACATATTGTGACAAAGATCCTTATGTGCTGGTTGCCTTCAAAGATACCCATCACTGATTGCTTTTTATTAAGATTGTTAAGTAATTAATCATATATATACAAAAATATTGAAACATGTAATTTCAAGGAATAGAATATTTTTTTTTGAAAATGGATCTAAAAACTTCCCTGTTTTCTAAATGACGTATTTCCTTCCTAGGAGGTTCAATGGGTAACATTTAGCGAAATGCAAATGATTACATTTAAAAATGTGCTTTTGAATTGGATTCTAACTATAATTTTTGTATTATATAGTCATAACTTTTGAAAAAAAAATAGGACCTGGCTTTTATATTAAATATATATGTATATTACCCTTGGCAAGACCGTTTTGAATATACTATGATGATTTTTTTTACCCTGTGACCTTGACGTTTGACCTTCTTTCAAATTAAAAATACTGCTGTCTTTCCTTATAACATATGATGAAAAAGAGATATGGGTTTATATTTGAAATTTACATTGCCTGTGAGATGTTTGCAAGCTTGCTATTATTTATAACCCTTAAACCTCGTATTTGACGTAATTTTCAAAAATTACCTTTTAAAGACATGTGATAGGGCGTTTAAATGTGACGCAATATGCCAAAAATAATGACGAGGAGGACGGATCTAAGGCTTAATACTCCAGTACAGGAATGTCAAACTAGTTTCATGTGTTTCGTATGTTATACAGATTTTAATAGTATAATAATATGTATGCTGACATAGATATTCCTGCATGATTATTAGCTATAACTACAAGAGTGTTTTGATTTACATACAGTTGTATATGCCTCGTCTGGATTTGGTATTTAATATTGTTAGTAACATATCCTTGCTTGTTGCTGCGCAAAAACAGCTGGTATGTGGGCTTTCCTGTTTGTGTCTTGTGGCAGAACACTTGTGTGTGAACATCCTTGTCTGGGTATCAAATTAGAATCAATCGCTGTCATCTCTTCTTATCACTCCGCGCTAGGACAGGTGTGTGGACTTAATTAGTCGTTGAAGTTTGCTGTTAATTGTAAGCTCTTCCCTGTCATCGTTTTTTTTTCGCTATAAATATACGGTTACCAATCACGAATCCTATTTATACATGTACGTGCAATACGCCTCTCAGTATCTATCAGTATCTATATCAGACAGTGAGTATTAACTATTGCATGTTGCCCTTGGACCCAGCATACTAGTATAATTAAGTAGTCGCTGTTTTGCATTACTTAAAGCATGTTTAAATCAATAAATTGTTTTAATCTTGACTTCAATTGTGACTTGTATATTTATAAATAAATTTTACACGAATATTACATAAGCTCATTTTCCTTATAATTGAGGGTTTAACAAAGACCTTGACCCACCCTACCCCCGGGAATCATGATTTGAGAGAAAATGAATTCACACTTTACCATAGAATGCTTCTACGTGAGTTTCATCTTTCCTGGCCTTGTTCTTGGTTCTTAAGAAGATTTTTAAAAGATGCCATTAATTTTTCTTTAATTTATGATTTATTTCCCCTTGGAAGAGGACGTGGTCCTTCATTTGATCACACTTGAATCCCCTTTACTCAAGGATACTCTGTGGCACGTTTGGTTGAAATTGGCCCAGTGGTTCTTGAGACGAATTAAGATGAAAAATTTACGACGACAACGATGGCGACTGACAACGGACAATTTTTGATCATGCAGAAAAGCTCTCTTGATCCTTTGATTCAGGTGAGCTAAAAGAAACCTTAATTTTCTGAACAGATTATTATTACGTTACAGCTCTGCTTTTGTATCTACACTTGTATATTTAGTCTCGTTCAACCAGACCCTCGGCTGTCTCCGTAAATCTCCGACCATCCAGAGGGTCCAGACTCTCTGCTGGTCGGAGTTTACGGAGACAGCCGAGCGTCTGGTTGAACGAGACTATTGTATATTATGATTCAAGCATCCAAATCCAGCCCATCGTCAACGATACATGTATCTACAGGTAATAGATGAGCCATGCCTTATAGATGTACCCATCAACTTGGACAGTCTACCATCAACCCGTCAGGAAAGGACCAACTACGATTTATTAGGTATTTATTTCATGAACATTTTATCACATGATAATACTTTTTTGTATTTTATTAAAATGCATATATAATTTTTAGAACTATGAGTTGAATTGCATGTTAAAAAAATAATCAATTGTATTTCAAAGGTTTCGAATTAATTATAAGATAAAATGTAATTTATGAAAGACATGAAAATTTTCGCCCCCGTTTTATCCCTCCCCTTTTTCTCCACTCACAGGTGGGGCGAATTCAAGACTAGGTTAATTTGAAACGGGGCAAAATTATTTGCAAAAGTACGAAAAAACGGTTACCCTGTTTACAGTATTTAATATAGGGTTGGCATCACAGGATCAACGGCAAGACTGGGCATCGTTGATATGCACCTTTTACAAGTTGCAGCAGGAGACAAAATCAAGGTGGTGGAAACCAGGGTATCCAGCAACAATATACTCTCCCCCCCCCCCCCCCCCCCCATCTGAAAGTGGGGGGGGGGGGGGGGCTAATGCCCCTGCTGCCTCCCCCCCCCTCCCCCCCCCCCTTGTGACTACGCCTATGACAAAAATAAATTTGACATTAGCATTTGGGTTAATCTAAATGCAAGCTATCCAAGACAGAGTTACAGGTAATGGGGATTTTAAAAATGGTGCGAAACCACTCGGTGCGAATACGTCATCAGGGCAAACCCATCTTGTTACCGAACCAGGCTGTAGCCATCCGAGAGGCTCCGAGTGGATTTTTTCGACGGTATAGGCCTAAATCCCTAATGTAATATTAATATTTTATTTTAAAAAATTGCAACCATAATAAAGGTGAGTAGCGTTAGTTTTGTCCTAGCGGTTAGATATTTGATAAAACGCATATTTCCTTACGAAATTAACTATGTGAAAAAAAGTTATTTATAGCACAGGGGATTTTTAAGCTGCATGGCTCCATTGCTGGCATGAAGAAATTCTGTTTACTATAGGTCTGTAGGTGTCTTCATGTTTGTCATTTCATCTTGTTTTCATTGATACAAGTAGGATATAGTCGAGTTTTGAAGAGAAATTGAAATATTTTTATGTTTATAAGTCTATTATATATATGATTATATAGATCCTTCATCCACATTCAACCGACACTTCACATCACTTATTTTTCTTTTATAAAAATTATAGGGTCTGTAGCTTACTCCCTACCGCGTGTTTTATTAGGTAGGCCTAATGGGTTATATTTTTTTATTAAAAGAAAAATAAGTACATTTAACGTCAGGTGCCTGTGACTTGATATGAATGTCAATAATTCTTGGAAATCTAGCTTTTTTGTAATCGAGGTATAAGAATTTGTAAAAATTAATTCAGGACCTTGCACACTTTTTTGTGTGCAATAAATTTACAGTTTTTTTCAATTGGTGGCACCATGGCTCGATCTCTGGTCTGTCAATATAATTTTCTTCAGAGAGCTACAGTTCTGCAGCTAGGGGCGAAGGGGTTCCATGTGTAATCATGGTAATGGTTTGGGCCCTGGATATAATTATTTGCCTGGAAAGCTCAGTCGGTAGAGCTGCAACTGACTAGTGATCATGTAGGGGTCATAGGGGTTCCTGGTCCAGCCATACATTTTCTCCTTTAATTCCTATTACAGATTTGGTGCCTTTGACCACCCCTAAAATTGCACTGGTGTTTTAACATTTTAAGTCCTGCCAGGGGCTAACAAGAAACTTGGGTTGTGTCTTTGAGGGTGAAGACCATTTAAGGAGGGAGGAATGTTATGGATTAGGCTCTGAATATCCACTTGGATAGTTCACTCCATAGAGCACCTGACTAGTGAAGCAAGGGTCCTGGGTTTGATTCCAAGTCCTGCCATACATGTACATTTTCTCCTTACCTCTTACAATTATGAATATATGCAGTCTTTAGTTTTGCTACAGTACATTTTTCATTGTAATTCACATAAATTATTGTTCCGAAATTTCTGTAAAAAATTTGATTAGAGAGTAGGGGGCGGAGCTTTGTTCTTTGCTCCCAGAGTGTCCTTCCGGAATTTTTTTTCATATCCCAACATCACCACTTGCTGGTCAAGGTCTGTTTTGGTCACAGGCCTTTATATCGCTTAGAAAAAAAATTGAGGTGTTGGGGAAAAAAAAATAAAGGTATGGAACTCTTTTCGTGGGGTACCTACTTTCACCAATAATATTCTTTTAAATCAAATGCTTTACAATTTTACTTTCTATCCATATCTATTCAAATATTAAATATCTTCATTACTACCAAAGTTCTTTCCGTAATTCCGTATACTTCTCGAGATATTCTGAAATCAATTCCCAAATTGAAGAGAAATTGAAATATTTTTATGTTTATAAGTCTATATATATATATAAACTGTAAAATAAAATATTTTCAAGGGTTCAAACTTTGGTGGTTTTTAGGAAAATATATTGGTTCATTGGTATTTGATTATGTGGTAGAAGTATTGATTTTCACTAATTTTCATGGGGGTTTTATTTTCGTGGTTTTCAAGGTATGTAGAGACCCAATAAATTTGTTGGTCTCTTCATACTTTTAAAACCACGAAAATAAAACCCCCACGAAAATTTTTGTTTTCTCAGTACATAATATTGAATCCTGAAGATTTTGGTACTTAATTATACCATTAGTTTATTTAACAGGTTTGAAGTATAAACAAAGACAAACATGGGGAAAATTGATGATAAAACGAGACCAAGTGATGCTTTATTGAGAGGTTTCACAAGTAGCAGCAATGACAATGGTTAGTACATTAATATATTTTCTCTTTCAAGTGAATTAGTTGAAGCCGATTTTTTGAAATGGATAAAAACACTATTTCTTGTTAAATGATAATTAGCCAAGCTCACGGGCATACACTGTAACAGCAGTAAACATTGATTGACAATAGGTGATATTCTAAAGAAATAGTGACTGCACAGAATTTGTGCATGCAAGACTTTCAGGACAGTATAATATACACTGTAATAAATACTGCATGATGTTGATGGTAACATAAAAAGTTTTCACCCTTCAAAAACTATTGTCAGTCTTGGCTGCACTTCTGTTGACAAAGCTAGGTTTTCTTGTGGTGTAAATTCAAATGTGAATTTATCAGAATCAGAAAATATTATTTTGAGTCGAATGATTATAACAGAAACATATTAAGCTCTGTAGAGCTTTTGACCGACATTATATTAGTACTACATATTATATAAATATTGCATGTAGTTGAGTGTAACATTGAAAATTTTCACCCCAAGAAAACCATTGTCAACCGAGGCGCAGCCGAGGTTGACAATGATTTTTGAGGGGTAAAAATTTTCAATGTTACACTCAACTACATGCAATATTTATTATATTATACTGAATGTTTTATACAAATACATATAACAGTGAACCGTGCGCGCATAAATTCAGCGCAGTCGCTATTTTTTGGATTACCACCCGTCGTCAAGCAATGTTGACTGTTGCTACGCAGGAGGGCGTGGCTTCATTATTCAGCTGGTAGTAGTGATTTTTATCAAATGTTTCTCGACGAATCAGATTCAAGTAATTTACATGAAAGTATAATATCATAAATGACTATATACACATATATTATGGTTAAAAAATTATATTTTTTTCTCTAGATTCTGAGTACAGTCAGGATCCACTGAGGCTAAAGTTAATGAAAAAACTTCAAAATCATGGCATTCAAGCAGAGAGTGGGACCCCATCAAACCTTGTTAGGACAGAATCTTCACCAGTAGAACATTTAATGGGTGACTTACTCATAGTTTAGTAAAAATAAATTGCATTACTAATGATTGCAAAGAATGGTACATGTACAGTACATTGTAAAACTAATACACCAAGGATGGTTTAGGGATTTGCCCATGTTTTTATATCTACAGAATACAAAAGCATAAGACTTATAAATAATATTGTCTGACTAAGTATTGCAAATGTACCACTTCATGACTTCATGTACTACTTGTACAACACATGCACAATAAGGCTTCAGTATCAAGTTATCAGTTCACAAAATATTGTTTTGTAGGACAAATGTTGGACAACCAACGTGGCACCCTTGATGTCCTGGTTAGAGGAAATAGAACTGAGGTGTCCTCTCCCTGTATAGGTATTTCAGGTAAAACTGAGAACCAGCTGGATCAAGGTACATGCTGTTAACATATATAATTAACAAAAATGAAAACAGAATAATAAAAGAAATCCTTCAAGGTCTTTTAATAAGTAAACATTGGAACCACAATGAGACATTGGAAAGTGGTCTGGTCTATTTGGTTTATTTGCTTTAATTTCTTTTTATGAATTCCATTCTTAATAATCATGTCAGTTACGGTTCCTCAAATTATTTACAGGGATGAAAATAAAATCCTGGAAAACAAGACTAGAAGAATCTTTTTCTGGGATGTTGCCTGCTTCAGTGAAGCCAAATCTGCCAGGACCTACATGGATCAAGAAAGTTCATCCAGATCTAGCTATAATAAAATTTGTTCAAGGTGATTTTTTACCTGTTTAAAAATATTGAAATATAATATTTGGTGCATGTATCAGCATTTCTGTCTGTCTGGAGACTTCTGCATGGATTTGTCTAAAAGCTTGTACACTCACTATTCACCATATGAAATTGTACCTTATAATTTCATCTGGATTAGAAAAAAAATATTCATCTGGCAGATTCCTATTAACTCACCTCGCAGCACAGTTAAGGTTACAGTAAGTAGGCGGAGCCTAATTTGTACGGGAAATGTTTACTATGATGTCACGCATAATACAAGGTCTTCAAAATACCACAAAATGAAATTATTTGCTATTTCAAACAGCTAGATAGCTGTATACTACATACAAACTTACTGTTACATGCAGTTTTGTCGTTTGTTAAATCCCACACAACAGTATATAAACGATGCATCGATCGCAATGCACTTGTCAATTTGACGTCATCTCGCAAAAATGACGCAGTTTTTACACAGTGAGAAGCCGATCAAGTCATATTTTGTACAATGAAAAATGTCTTTTGTTCTGAAATAAAATATTATTTGCTGTAAAATAAAAAGCCATTAACTTGGATGCGATGTCGATTTTAGTATTTTATCTATAAACTGTACGTGCATTCTCCAGACTAGCGATACTGTCGTGTCTTTGTATGCAGATTCATTGAAAAAGTAATGGAAGGGTCCTAATAAATCGATTTATTGCAAGGGCATACCCTCAATGTATGTCGTGAAAATTTTACACATAAACTCAAGAAGCATTAAGATATTTGAAAAGTGCTGCGAACCTCTTGAAATCTTGCAAATAAATTAATTATAGCTATATTTACATGTAATGTAGTTGACCTGCAAAATATTCGATCTGACGTCTAAAAAATTAAATTTTACCAATTAAAAAGGGGAATTTATATAGGTTCGCAGCACTTTTCACAAACTACATATAGTGCTGAAAAGGATTATAAAATAAACTAAGATTTTTAACTTAGTTATGCCCTTGCAATATTGAAATTTATAGATGACCTCTAAACTGCATGTATAATTGCCAAAGTCATGTGACGTCGACATCATATGACAAGTCTAAATAAAAAAAATCTAAATGTCCCCAACATGTAGATTTAAACCACATAACATTTTTTTAATATCAGCGAATTCCTAAAAAGATTCGCCTATTCTAATAAAGTATGTATTTTTTATCTTAAAAAATCGCCGATAATTCCATTTGTAACCTTAACTGTGCTGCGCTGTGCTGAAATCTCAAATGAACTTTTATGATCACATTTTGTCTATGATATTTCTGTATAGCTATCCTTATGTAAACTTGTCATATTTTCGATAATTCTTCTCAAGAACTAATGAGCCAATTTTATCCACTAATGAGCCAATTTTATCCAAACTATAATGCCACAAATTATCTTTGGGTAAAGGGGATTTATGGCTAATCTTTTTAAAAAACTTTTGATCCCATTATTTCAGACACTGAGAGGTTTAGAATCATCAAATCTTGTAAGTTGATGCATCTTGGGGCCTTAAAACATATTCATAAACATGATAAAAATTAAGTCACTGTGACCTTTTTTAACTTTGCAGGCATTTGTTTTCAATTTATTTAAAAGGCATATATTGAATACTATTAGACCTATGATCATCAAATTTTGTCAGTTGATGCCTCTTGGGTCTTCAGAAAATGTCGACCAACTTTCAACATTTTATGGCTATATTTAAGTATCTCAGGTACTTATAGGCTTAGAATCATCAAACTTTGTCAGTTGATGCATCTTGGGTTTTAGGAGATTGACGACCAAAAAATAGGTCATGGTGACCTATTTTTGACATTGTATGGCTGTATTTACTTGTCTTGGGTACTTATTGGCTTAGAATTATCAAACTTTGTCATTTGATGCATCTTGGGTTTTTGGAGCATGTTGACCAAAACAATAGGTCACAGTGACCTACATTTGAATATCTCAGGCACTGATTGGCTTAGAATCATCAAACTTAGTCAGTAGATCTTCTTTTGACATTATATGGCTGTATTTACTTATCTTGGGTACTTGTTGGCTTAGAAACATCAAACTTGGTCAATTGAAGCATGTTGGGTTTTCAGAGAATGATGATTGAAAAGGAGGTTACGTTGACCTACTTGTGACATTTTATGGCTATATTTATGTATTCTCGGGTACTTTATGGCTTAGAATTGTCAAACTTTGTCAGTTGACGCACCTCTGGTTTTTGGAGAATGTTGACCAGTAAGTAGGACTCCATGACCTCTTTTGAATATCTCAAGTACTTATTGACTAAGAATCATCAGTCTTTGTAAATTAATGCATCCTCAGAAAATTTCAATCAAAAAGTGGGTCACCATGACCTACTTATAGTATTTTATAGTTACATTGGAATATCTTCAGTCCTAACTGGCTAAGAGTCATCTAACTTTGTTGATGCATCTTGGGTCTCAGTATAGATTGTATAATTTATCAGAAGAGCGATTCAAAACCCTTGGGCCATCCTTAAAAAATTGTTTGTTTGGAATTGCCGCCTAGGGGTTTTCAGACCCAGGAGGGAGGGAGGGTTTTTTTTCTTACAAATTGAAGCTAAGGCCTAAATGATTACAAATAAAAGTCTCAATGAACATGATGAACAGTGGTGATTTTCATTAATTACTTTATTTTATAAATTTTTTTTTGGTCTGATTTTAGAAAAAATAAACACAGAATGGAACTCATACATCAATCTAAATTTAGTTGTTGGATCTCCTCATTTATTAAAACTTGAAAGTCAATTTCAGTGTCAAATTTCTAGTTTATTTCAACAATCTTTTTTAGACAATAATTTTATCAGTCTACTTCATAGTATTTCTCTTTGAAATTTAGCCCTTTGTTAAGACAACCCTTACAAACAGTGCAAACCACACAAAATTTCTTAAGAATATTTGTGAAGTTTTGTGGAAATGCGGGAGGGGGTGCTTGGTATGTTCTAGTGTTCACCATGAATCAGTTTTAGATTATGATTCAAAGAATTATCATACTGACATACAACATTAATATTTTTTCTCTAGTATTTGGTATAAAACATTTCTGATCCATGAAGTTTTTTAACTGGGAACTGCCAAACGGTCATTTTTAATTTCAACATCACAGACTAATCATGCTAATTGAATTAGCCTATCAAGTTCAATGTGCAATCTATTACAATTATAACTTTTTCCAGGTATCAGTGTTTCATTCCATAGAATTTTTTATTCCCCTTTTATTGTCATGGAGATGCATAGATATTCTCCTCTTCAATGCTTGAATGTTTTCACATCCACAGATCCAACCTGGTCTGACATTTTGGCGGCCTTCATTTTGTCAAATCTCCCACCTATAATTGCTAAATCGAAAATACTATGAAGAAAGCGTTTTATTGACAGGTGTTGTTAAATTAATGTGAGCTCAAACCCGACTTTTCGACGAATGAACTAACTTGTAACAAACAATGTAAGACAATAAAACGGTAAAAAAAAAAATTTGCAATAGTTTGCCGATAAAATTTTTTGAGTGGGGGGTATTTCATTGAGGCGGACAGCAATTCCAAACAAACTTTAATTTTATTTTGGCCTTGGGCATCTTGTTTTCCATACATAGAGTAAAATTGTCATTTTTTTTATAAAACCTTTTCTAGGACTTCCAAAAACTTTGAATCATATTAAGATGAATAAAATAAAAATTGTGTCATGATCAATTTCATTTTCAAGCTTGATAATAATGCATTTTAAATTAAATATTAATTATCTTTTTGAGTTATCCTTCCTTGCTGAGGATCGGATATCCTTAAGCTATATGTTTTCAAAAATAATTACCATATTTTTATGCCCCCCTTCAAAGAAGGAAGGGCATATTGCTTTGTTGCTGTCTGTGGATATGTCGGTTGATTTGTCGGTCCACTTAAGTATCCGTTCATTTTCTTTGCAACTGTTGCACATACTGAAATGAAATTTGGCATATATACAGGTATATCACATGAATATCTAGGTCAAGTTCTCTTTTGGGTATGATCACACCATTTTTTACAGTTATGCCCCTTGGACTCAGCAAAATTCCAATTATTGGCAGTTTCTCTTCATTTTCTTTGCAACTGTAGCACATACTGAAATGAAATTTTGTATACAAATATCAGATGAATATCTTAGTCAAGTTCTGTTTTGGGCTCAATTGTCGTGTCGTGTCCTTTTGGACTTGGAAAAATTCCAATTTAGGGGGAGGGGGGCATAAGTGTTTTACAAACTTCTCTTGTTAAAAATATGTCTCTTGTATGCCAGGATTTGCAAAAAATCCAGGCATAATACACCTCTGAATTTTGTACGGGTCCTCTATCTCTATGGTTTATGCCCATTTTGGAGAGTTTTAGTTTTTTTTAAAAAAAATTACTTGTCTCAAGGCAAAAAGATAATGCACTTTATGAATGGAAAGTATTTATTACTATTGTTTTTGAAGAGACAGAAAATTATATCTTGTCATAAAACATGAACATGTAAAATGCAATTCAATTTATTCAGTTATTTTAAAATTCCATGTCTTAGAGAGTATAAAGAAATACTTGTGACATGTGTACGCTGTTAGTGTCAAGGGCTATTAGCCCTGATTGTTGTGTTTTCAAGACATTTTAAATTAGGGAATAACTATCTTCTAATTTTGTATTTGCTACCGTTAATGCTGATTTAACAGTCGCAAACTGAGTTTTACCGGCGACGTGTAAGCGGAGTTGGTAAAACAGATGTTTGCGACCGTTAAATAAGCATTAACGGTCACAAATACCAAATTAGAAGATAGTTATTCCTATTCTAATGCAATCCATGCATTTTGTTTGTTGTTTGCGTCTCATTTTGTTGAATTTTGTTACATGAAATATGTCACAGAGCATTGTATTTTTGCGTCGCTCTATTATGACGTCACAATGAAAAAGCTTTCATGCTCGTTAATGCTCGTTTTACTGCTTCAAACATCAGTGCATTAGCCAATCAAAGAGTGTTTTACAAAACAATTGCATTAGAATATAATTTTTTTTCTATAATTCTAGGAATAAGAAAATACCTTTCCAAAGAGCATGGAAAAGTACATATATGTCGCACCTTTTTAAAGAACTTAATGGCAGCAACTGTGATGTGTACCAAACTCTTTGACACCAAATGGGGTTTTATAACTTTTGGTTTTTTTATGTGTCTGCTCTTCAGCACGGTGAGTGATATTCTCAAAATGGACATATTTTTCTAATCTAAAGAGCTGTTAAGTGAAAGTTGTCTCCTCTATGCCTTCTTTCTGCTGTAAACCAACTAATATTGCATCATTTTTTATTCTGATTCTTCAATTTAATTTGATTTAATCTGTGATGATTAATTTTTGTGAATAAAGAAACATTCTCTACAAATAGCAAGCAAAATGATTGGTTCTTTGCGATTAATATTCGTGAGTCCAAGTAGATACTGTAGACATTTCCTACTTTTCAAGATATGTTATGATTACTGTCATAAATAATTTTGAAATTTCTTTAAAACTATCAGAATGTACTCAGGATCCATGAAAAAAAAGCAATGACATAAATTATGTTATTTATCAGAAATATAATTTTCAGTAAGAAAATTGAAAATATTTCAGGCCGGATCAACTGAGGTGACTGAAGAGTGCCTTATGTCAACCATAAAAACTATAAGGAAAGCTTCAAAGTGCCCTACAAACAGAAGTGATTGGGACAAAGCTGCAAACCTTATGAACTGCCAAGGTTTAGTTCCATCCCAGTGTACCACCTTAAAATACCACTGTGTAATGAATGGTTTTGGTAATGAAACAATAGAAGTTTGTGCAGTTCCCAAATACATTCAACCTGGTGAGTAAATTGTAAATCGTGTTCTAAAAAAAACTATATACCAGTAAATATAGGTTTCCCCCTTTTATTTTTATTCAAAATGATTTTGTTTCTGTTTTCTTAAGGTCAGACGAGACGTTCCTCAAAATATGTTTTGTATATCTTCTTAATGTATGAAAAAAAATCAAAATTTTAACAACATTCTGATTTCTTAACCAGTTTCTAAACGTCTTTACAAAATTCAAACACTTCAACATTTGAAACTGGAAAATTATTTTTCTTCGCAAAAGGATTATATAAGGAAAACTACCCCTGGTATTTCGCAGAAATGCCTGGTAAGGTACCTCAATTTTTTGTGAGTAAACATGTTTAAGTAGCAATTCTTCAATGACTAAATCTTGGAAAATTTTATCTATTATTAAGGAACGTCTCGTCTGTCCTTAAATGTTTTTGTTAGAAAACATATTTTTAAAAAAGGCATGTATAGCAGTAGATGAAATATATTTAAATCTAAAATATATATTTAATATCCTTGCACTAATATTGAAAAATTGTCCTTACCAGACACTCACTGGCTCCATAGCAATTTCCAAAATTACAAAACATAATGGATTAGATACTGTCAGTGATAACATTTTAATCTCTATACAATTGAATTTGCTAGGAAAAGGACTAAAAATCACATTGTATTAAGTTAAATTTCAGAATGCTGAACATCCAGATAAAACAAGTTTCATTGTTACCTTGATTTAAAAGTTAGACCTCCTTTTAAAAAATTCTAATATTTTCTAAAAAAAAATTAAACGAGAAGAAAAAACAATCATATTGTATGTGTACTTATCTGTGACAAAACCTTTCTGATAATTTTTGACTTCATTTGACCTAGAACTTTTTTTTTAAATGTAATTATCTTTAATTTTGATGTACATTACCTATATTACATCTGTCATCTTAACATTTTATTTAAAAAAAAATTATTGTTGAGATCTAAACTTGTAATCACAAAATTATAATACATTTATTGATGTTGAATTTAATAGTGAAATTTATATTTATTATGCCCCCCTTCAAAGAAGGGAGGGCATATTGCTTTGCTGCTGTCTGTCGGTCGGTCTGTCGGTCCATTTAGTTTCTGTTCATTTTCTTTACAACCATTGCACATACAGAAATGAAATTTGGTATACAGGTATATCAGATGAATATCTAAGTCAAGTTTTGTTTTGGATACGATCGTACTATTTTTGACACAGTTATGCCCCTTGGACTTAAAAAAATTCCAACTATTTGCAGTTTCTGTTCATTATACCCCCCGCAAACGAAGTTTAGGGGGGGGGGTATATTGGAATCACCATGTCCGTCTGTCCGTCTGTCCGTCTGTCTAGCTGTCTGTCTGTCTGTAGACGAGAATTTGTCCGGACCATTACTCAGAAACTATTGGAAGGATTTGTCTGAAAATTTGTACACATATTATTCACCATATGAAGTTGTGCACCTGATATTTTTCATCTTGATTGGATTATTATTTTGAATTTTACAGGTGTTTTTTCATTTTTATTTTGGGGTTTTTCTCAGAAACTATTACAAGGATTAATCTGAAAATTTGTACAATTATTATTCACCATATGAAGTTGTGCACCTGGAATTTTCAACTCTTTTTGTTCATTTTTCTGCATTTTACAGGTTTTTTAAAATTTAATTGACTTGTTCATTTTAGGCTCATGTATAAGGTTTTAGACATAGAATCTAGAATATCTGTACAAAAACGTGAACTACAGATTAAAACTACTCATAAAAACTTAAGAAAAAAGAAACATCAAGTGTTAAAAACAGTTTTTATATTGCACAGAAGATAATGTAATTTCATTTGTCTCTTGGGAATAATGACTGGACATGCATCCAGTTAAAGATAAATTAATGAGTTTGGTGTTGGAAGTTGTTTAGGCATATCTCTTATCAAGTGTGTGTGTGTTATCAAATCTTCAGGGAATAAGGCACAAGAATTAAAGATCTCTCTTCTCTTATTCTCTTAATTGTAATTTATTGTCTGTCAAAACACTTCATTACTGGATGACCAGTTCTTTATTTTCAAAATGCATTTCAAATTGATATATATCAAGATTGATTTGATTTTGTATAATGGTGTTTTTTTTTCAACAATCAGTTTGCAGAGTGACATAACACATAATTAAGTCTTCCGTTCACAACGGAAGACTTATAGTGTTTGTATTGTTTCTTTTTATTATTATTATTATTCCTCCTAAATTTTGTGAGCGCGATTACTCAGAGATGGTTGGATAGATTTTCACAATTTTTTACAGGATAGTAGCCAGATATGTGAAGTTTATATAAAATTCTGTTTTTTGAAATATTCACTTCCGGTCCGAAGTTATGGCTAAATTTCCAAATTTTAAATTGACTTTTGTCCAGAATTTTTCTCAAGAACAGGTTGTGGTAAAAATGTGGAATTTCTGGGACTCTTAGATCATCACATTCTCTTTGTTTTGATGTATTTTTCGTGTGTTTCCGTTACTTCCTGTCCGAACCGGAAGTGAATTTGTGTTTCGGTCAATTTTCGACTTTTTTGTTTTAAATAATTTTTTCAAGATATTTCTGGGTATAATAGAGATATGTCCACAATAGCTAAATATATAATTTGTTTTCAAATCAGATCACACATTTTGTAGATTTTGGTTACTTTCGTTTTGCATTTATAAAATCAAAGTACTGAAAGTACTAAAAGGGCATTTCTTACTTTTAATTACATGGAGGTTACGTTTACACGTTTTTCTGCATACAAAAACCAAAACATACAGACATATTTATATTAGGAGTAAGATACCATAATTGCAATGAAAATCAAAGTACCTAAAGTACTGAGAGGACTGATTTAGATATCAACCTTTTTCTCACTGAAGTGTACATGTACATGTATGTAGTATAAGCAGGCATGTTTTCCTACACATAAACATCAATGCATACAATAAGTTGCCTATGGAAGCTTATTTTTGTCAGTCAATAAAAATCATAGTACCACAAGTACTGAAAGGATATTAACTATATTAGTTTACTTTGACTTATATATACATGTAAATCTTTCTTTGACAGCAAAAATTAATTCAATTCATATAAACACGTAATATAACTTGTCATGTGTTTTCATCAAGGATTGTGAATACTTTTATTTTTGTAGTGAAAATCAAAGTACTGCAAGTGCTGAGACGTTGTCTTCTAGATACTCCACATTTATAATTTTAATTTAAAGAAAGTTAGAATTTGCTTCTTATCAAAAAAAAGCATGCATAAGAACAACAGATGCATTCATTTTTGCAGTAAAAATCAAAGGACTGCAAGTACCGAAATGACATACTTAGTTTCTTACAATTTTAAATTTATTAAATAAAATGTACACGATTCTCTACATACAAAAAACAATGCAGACGGTATCATACAGGAACGGAAGACTTTTTTGTTGCCATGGCAACAAGAGTCTAGTTGCAATATATTTTTTTAATGCAGTAATGAAGAAAAATTAAATGAAAAAAAAAAAGTTACAATGGGAATTACATTAATGTATTAGTATTGTTGTTTCATTTGGTTGCACCTCCGTTTCATTCATTAAGAAACATGATGAGCAATTTTATTTCACTTGAAATTTTTTTAAGTAAATTGTGAACATCTCTAGATCCATAAAGTATTTTTGAATTGGCACCTTCTCTGAAAAACCCAGCGGGGGGTATTTGTCCCTACTGGACAGTTCTAGTTTTCTTTGGAGAGGTTGCACATATTGAGATGGAATTTAGTATACAGATTAGTCAGATGAATATCTAGGTCAAGTTCTGTTTTGGGTAGGATCGAGCCATTTTTGACAGAGTTATGCCTCTTGGACTTAGAAAAAATTCCAACTATTTGTAGTTTCTGTTCATTTTCTATGGAGAGGTTGCACATATTGAACATGTTGAAATGGAATTTAGTATACAGATTAGTCAGATGATTATCTAGGTCAAGTTCTGTTTTTGGTATGATTGCACCTTTTTAGCTCACCTGAGCTGAAAGTTCAAGTGAGCTTTTCTGATCACATTTTGTCTGTGGTCCGTCTGTCTAGCTGTCCGTCCGTCTGTCTGTCTGTAAACCTTTCACATTTTCGACTTCTTCTCAAGAACCACTGGGCCAATTTTAACGAAACTTGCCACAAAGCATCCTTTGATGAAAGGGATTCAAGTTTGTTCAAATGAAGGGCCAAGACCTCTTCCAAGGGGAGATAATTATGAATTGATGAAAAATTAATGGTATCTTTTAAAAATCTTCTTCTCCAAAACCACAGGGCCAGGAAAGATGAAACTCATGTTGAATCATCTTCAGGTAGTGTAGATTCAAATTTGTTCAAATCATGACCCCCGGGGGTAGGACGGGGCCCAAAATGGCCGACCAAAGTTTTACATAGAAATATATCGGAAAATTCTTTAAAAATCTTTTCAAGAATTACAAATCCATAATTGATCATATTTATACAGAAGAATCCTTAGGTAATGTATATTTACATTTGTTCAGATCATGACCCCCGGTGTTAGGGTGGGGCCAAAATGGACGACCAAAGTTTTACATATTTATATATAGGAAAATTCTTTAAAAATCTTCTTCTCAAGAATGACAAAGCATGCATAATTGATCATATTAAATTGAAGCATCCTCAGGAAGTGTAGACTCAATTTTGTTCAAATCATGACCCCCGGTTGTAGGGCGGGGCCAAAATGGCCGACCAAAGTTTTACTTAGAAATAGAGGAAATTTAAAAAAAATCTTCTTCTCAAGAATGACAAAGCCATTATTGATCATATTTATATAAAAGCATCCTCAGGTAGTGTAGATACCAGTTTATTCAAATCATGACCCTATGGGGTGGGGCGGGGCTAAAATGGCCGAAACAAATTTTTACATAGAAATATATATGCGAAAATTTTTTAAAATCATCTTCTCAAGAATGACAAAGCCATAATTGATCATATTTATATGGAAGCATCCTCAGGTAATGTAGATTCAAGTTTGTTCAAATCATGGCCAGCGGGGGTAGGGCCGGGCCAAAATGGCTGACTAGAGTTTTATATAGAAATATATATAGGAAAATTCTTTAAAAATCTTCTCAAGAATAAGAAAGCCATAAATGATCATATTTATATGGAAGCATCCTAAGGTAGTGTAGATTCAAGTTTGTTCAAATCATGACCCCCGGGGTTGGGGGTCATGATTTATCTGACCAAAGTTTTACATAGAAATATATAGGAAAATTCTTTAAAAATCATCTTCTCAAGAATAACATAGCCATGATTGGTCATGGGACTACTTTTGGATATAAACTATTCAATGATAATCCAATTTCTACTTTTTCCTAGCCACAGTGCTCAGGTGAGCGATGTGGCGCATGGGCCTCTTGTTTGACAGAGTTATGCCTCTTGGACAATTCGTGGGTGAGGGGGACATGAGTGTTTTGCAAGACATCTCATTTCCATTGACATGCCTCTCTTTTAAGTTAAATTAGTAATTTTTTAAAGAGCAATTTGTGAATTATATTTTCCTAACACCGTAAAACATAGAGAAACTCTGCAAACATCTTTCAAATTTGCAAATTCTCTAAATGCTTGCAAGTTTGTATGTTTATCAGCATTTGTAATTGAGAGTCTTGGTTACTGGTAGGGAACTCTCAGTTGCTTCCATACTTTAAATATGCTGACTGAGAAAAACATTTCAAATTCAATTTTTTGGGAAATCTTTCTTATTATACAATTTTAAAGTTGTAAAAGCAAAGGTTTGCAGGGCAAGAGATCTGCGCAGGGGGAATAAGGAAGCATACAAAATATTCTACCTTGGCTAAATCAGTGCTGCATTATGACGTCATAGAAGGCAAGATGACGTCAATTTTAGAAATCAGGTTTTCGTAATATTGGTATTTACCAATGAAACTGAACTCTAGAAAATGATTTGTAATGCTGTAACAGTCATTATGATTGAAATCTACCACTGATGACGTCATATGTGTCCATCGAGTAACTTGGAAATTGATCATGTCGTGTAAAGAGAATTTGGCTTAGACACCATGTATAAAGATACGTAAACTGGAGTTTAAAAGAAAATATTGGAAACATTGTGTTAAATTCATATGGTGTTCAATTAATTAAACAGGTATGCTAATTTATTTTCATCGATTATATTCTCTTTCGAAGACAGTCGCTCATATTATGTATCCCGGTTAGCCTATCTTCCGTCATTCTTGACCAAATAATACAACAGAACAACAATAAGCTGGATATTTCAAAACATACGATTTGTACAGATTGAAACTTTGCGTTTTGACAAACTTGGAAAGTGCTGCTAGAATCCCGAGTTAAGAATGGTTGTACGAATATGTACGAATGGTTGTTTTGAATATGTCTAAAATTCAAAACAAAGGGTAAGGTTTCGTTCGAATATGTGGAATAAATATTTTACGGACAAGATAGTTGGATTCTAGCAGCACTTTTAAGAGAAAATAGATGTTTTTCAGCTATATTACACACTCAAAGATATTATCAAACTACGGGGTATTGTTGTTCTGTAAGCCTTTTTATTAAGGAAAGTTTTGCTATTAATAGAAGTCACGTGATGCCGTGGCGGTGATGCACGTTTTTGCATTAGACACGCTTTTACCTGTATGCAATAGTAAATAACAGTTTATGTTTATCAGTGGTTTTGGTACTTTATTGAACTAAATTTTCTTCAAGAAGTCTAAATTTCCCCAAAAATTACTTATATGCTTCCTTAACATACCCTTGTGCAGTTTCAAAATAAAGTTATCTTGATCAGATCATTACCTTGATTTGTTTTGTGAAATACTTGCTTTTGAATTTTTATTTTATACATTTGATTTATATCAATCTGGATAACATGTGCATTAATATTTTTTTTTATATTTAGGGTATTGTGCAGAATTCAACAAACTAGGCAAAAAAATCCAAAACCACCGTCATTTCTATCCTAAAGGAATTAAAAAAGTTTACATTTCAACAGATATATATAAATGTAAGTTTATTAAAATGAAAAGGTTCATTAGGGCCCCGCAAGGATTTGTGGGTGTCCTATAGTAATCACTCTGTCTGTCTGACCATCTGTCTAGCTGTCATTTCTCCATCCACTAATTTTCTGGGTTTTTTCCTAACAACCTTTTTATGGTTGACCAATTTAGTTCAAATTTGGTATGTTGGTTGAATAGGCAGGAAAACATATTTTGATGCTAAGTTTGTTTCTCTATGTCCTCTGGTTTGAAGCTGGGGTGGTGGGGATAGATTCCTTAACTTTATATATCAATGAATTGGCAAAGAAAAATAACTGCTGAAACTGTGAAAGCTGCAATGAGTTTCTTGGAATTAATAAGCTTTCCTTTTGAAGAAAATCCAAAGCATTTTCTTTATTATCTATTACATTTAGATAAATTAAGGCCCCGCAAGGATTTGCGGGTGCCCTATAGTAATCACTCTGTCTAGCTGTCCATCTGTCATTCTACCGTCCATAAATTTTCTTTTTTTTTCCTAATAACTTTTTTTTATGGTTGCCCAATTAAGATCAAATTTGGTATGGTAGTTCAATAAGCAGAAAGACAAATTTTAATGCTAAGTTTGTTTCTCTGTGTCCCCTGGTTTGGAGCTGGGGTGGTGGGGTATATTCCTTAACTTTATATATTTAAGCATGCTTTGACAAAGAGAGATAACTGCTGAAGATGTTTCCATTGTAAACTGAACACTGCTATGAGTCCCTTGGGATTAATTAGCTTTCCTCCTGAAGAAAATCTAAAGCATTATCTTTATCTGTCACATTAAAATTAAATGCCACCTCTGTCTGCAAATGGAGTTTGTTTTGAAGTTCAGTCAATTTGGAATGCTATGAACACTCTGAAATGTGGATTTAGATATAAATGTTTACAGTTTATACTTTATTTTTGTTAAAACACCCTACACAATGAGTTATGATTTCATTGAATTCTAAAACAAGAAATAGATTAAAGAAGACATATCTTTTATTTTTACTTTTTTTCTCTTTATGTAAATTCAAGAATAATATTCATTTTTAAGGTAGCTGGATAAAAATTCCCATTCTAATATTTATACTTAAAAAGTTCTTATTGTAACTTTAGAAGAAAATGATGATAGAGGTACAATTAATCCTTGGGATTAATTATCTAGCCTGCTGCAGAAACTTTAGTAGGCCTATCTTTATCTGCCATTTTAAGATTAAAATGAAAACCTTTGTATGCAACTGCTGTTTGCAGGTGATGAAGGTATCTTGTTGCATAGATAAGGGAAGCTGATGATAGAAAAGTTAAAGTCATCACATTTATCATAGAATTTGGTTGTTAGATTACCATTAATGTCTTTCAAGTAAAATATTCAAATATGAAACAGAATTGTGTCAAACGAAAGCAAATTTTTTAAGTATGTGAACTATTTCCCCATCAAGGTACATTGTCTATATTAGTATCATCTGATCAACAAATTGACACATTCTGTAAGTTCCTAAATTTAAAAAAAAAAGTCCCACACAATTTATTAATTTTGGCTGTCGCTGTACTTTCATATAATCCTCAAAATTTATAATGAAAATATACACAAGAGTGAAATTTTCAACAGCAGGCAGTCTTAATTAATTAAGGTAATCTGATCCTCAGGTTCATAAAATTAACAGTTAAGGTAGATCACGGGTTGGCTGACGTCACAACTGGATTCGACGTAAAAAGCTTACTACGTTTACAGTATCAAAATACAAACAAGCAAAAAGTATTTCCATCAGTATGCATCATAAAATAAAACAAACATTAAAGCTTGTTTTGTTTGTAAAAATATTTATTTATAATGCAATAAAAAATTAATCAATAAAAAATAAAGGATTAATCAATATCTAATCAATACTAAATTAAATTAAGTGTTATAATGACGTCGCACTAACGTTATATAACGTCTTAATGAAATTATATAATTTATGTTTGTTACAAATTTGTAAAACTTGAAACTTTTTTTGCGAGAAAATGAGCGAGAACACCTATTAATTTTTTTTTAATAGGTCGATTCGAAATTTATCTCACATTCATCGCGTTGAGTAATATAAAATTCGTCTGCGGCGTTTTCATATTATAAGCATGGTTTTGAAATGCGTTTACCGGTGAGAAAGGCGCATTTACTATATATTTCATTGTTATAGCTTCACCAGTTCTCATCAACATTAGTGCCTTTGAAAGACGATAACAATATAACCACGCAGACGAATCTCACAAAAATTTCAGAAAGTAAAATTTAAATCGAGAGGATTGAGTTGACAAATTTTCGGAGAATGTTTTCAGGCAGACAGTAAACCCGTGATCTACCTTAAGTAATTGAAAATACTCATAAAAATATCTCTGAATCCAAAAAGTAATGTAAATTTGCCCACAGTTTTTCTTTAAAGTTAAACATTAAAGTTAATCATGTTATATATGGAAAATTATCCAATCTCCAATATTTACAAAAAGTGAATAGGAATATCAGTTATACATTTTGTATTTGAAAATTGATCAAAAAATATATTTTAGGTTAAAAAACAATAGGTATCCAAGCATTCAGAGAAAGTGCCATGATTTTTTGATCAAAATTTGTCCATTGTCTGTCATAGTTGTTGTGGTCGTCGTTGTAAACTTTTCATATTTACATCTTCTTCTCAAGAACCACTGAGCAAATTTCAACCAAACTTGGCATAAAGTATCCTTGAGTGAAGGGGATTCAAGTTTATTTAAACGAAGGGCCAATCCCTATTCAAAGGGGAGAGAATTCTGAATTAATGAAAAATTTATGGCGTCTTTTAAAATTCTTATTCACCATAACCACTGGGCCAGGAAAGATGAAACTCATGTGGCAGCATCTTCAGGTAGTGCAAATTCAAGTTTGTTCAAATCATGACCCTCGGGGGTAGGGCAGGGACACATTGGCTAAGTTTACATAGGAATACATAGGATAATTCTTCTTCTTCAGAACCATTAAACCAGGAAAGTTGAAACTCACGTGGAAGCATCCTCAGGTAGTGTAGATCCAAGTATGTTCAAATCATGACCCCACAGGGGTATAGGGCTGGGCCACAATGGCTGATCAAAGTTTAACATACTAGGTATATATATGAAAAATCTAAATGTTTAAAAATCTTATTCTTCAGAACCACTGCGCCAGGAAAGGTGAAACTCATGTGAAAGCATCCTCAGGAAGTGTAGATTCAAGTTTTTTTTTTCAAATCATAACCCCCAAGTGTGGGGCGGGGCCACAATGACTGATCAAAAATTTACATATTGGAGAATGCTTCTTCTTCAGAACCATTTAACCAGGACCAGGAAAGATTAAACACAGAAGCATCCTCAGGTAGTGTAGAATCAAGTTTGTACAAATCATGACCCCTGGGGTATGGCGGGGCCATAATGGCTGATCAAAGTTTTACATAGGAATATATAGGAAAAATTTTCTTCTCAAGTCAAGATCAGCAAAGTTAGGATTGGGAATATTAAAATGGAAACATCTTGAGTTTGATTTAATTCAGGTTTGTTCATATCATAACCCCTGGGGGCGAGATGGGGCCATAATGGGCAATCAAATCTTTACATAAATATATAAAGGAAAAATCTTTAAAACTCTTCTTCTCAAGTATAGCAAAATTATACATACACACCTTAATGATATAGTGGCATTCTCTAGTAATAAAAAATTCATATTCTCCCTCCCCCAGCAAGTAAACTTTTCTATACTGGCGTCGGTAGTCCAGTGGTTAAGGTGCCGGACTCCAAACCGAAAGGTTGTGAGTTCGAATCCAGGCCGCGACAAGCCGACGTTGTGTCCTTGGGAAAGGCACTTTACACGAATTTCCTCACTCCACCCAAGTGTAAAAGGGGTACCTGGCTATAGACAGTGAAAGATATTGTCAGAATGTTAGTGTTCTAGCGCTGATAACGGCAGCTTGCACTGAGAAAGATTCTGGATTGTTAAGGTCTGCTGGGGTAATAATGCATTGTAAAGCGCTTTGAGTAGCATTTATGCTAGAAAGGCGCTATATAAATACAATCATTATTATTATTATTATTATACTGAGCTTACTTGTTTTTTAACTAGCCCATGTGTTCAGGCGAGCGATGTGGCCCATGGGCCTCTTATTCTTTGTCTTCTATTTCCTTCATGTATTATATAATACACTGTGTTAAATGTTTTTGCAACCATTGCAAGACATCACAAATCTCTTCTTATTTCATATCATGCTAAATAGCATTGGTATCTAAGGCTCAATTCAAAAAAGTCTTATTTCTCTAAAACTGTATTGATTTCTTTCCTTTTATTAGGTAAAATTGTCAATTTTTCAAAAGACCCTTTATAGGACTTCCAAAAACCTTGAATCATATCAAAATGAATAAAATAAAAATTGTTGCATGAAAAAAATTCATTTTCAAGCTGCAGAATAATGCATTTTGAATTAAATATTGATTTTTGGAGTTATCCTTCCTGGCTGAGGATTGGATGTTCTTGTAGCTTAAAAAAGATTTACTGTAAGCAACATCAATGGTCAGGATATAAAAGTGAGCTCAGATGCAATTCATTTTTTGAGTTGGCTCGCATAGCGAGCTACTCCCTGTCGACATGGCCGTTTCAGAGCTGTAAAATTTTTCACGCATTCATCAAGGTGATCCATACGCCAAATATAATAGTTCTAGCAAAAAATGCTTTGGTTTGAGTGATTGTATAAACTTAAGAGGTAAAAACTGTATAAAATTTCATACTGTAACATTATTTTTGCCTCATATGCTTTTAAAGAAAGTTTTGATTAAATACCTGTTTGATGTAAAATTACTGCGTATGAATATATTGTTCAAGCATGTTAAGCGGATCTAATCTTCCCATCTGAAGTTTATTCATAATTGACCTAGAATACTCCCTAACACAAACACCTGATGCTCTCATTAGCTGCAGCTAGTTGATGTTGAAAATCTATTTTTAGAATCCAGATTTGCTGTGGGAATCTTTAACCTAATTATCCCATAACACTGACCACTTCAGCTAATGTGCTGAAATTCATTATAGAATCCAGTCAAAATAATACGGAAGCCCATTAGTGCCAACCTGTATATATAAAGGAAAAGCAATATACACTTTATTTATGAACCGAACATGGATCAGACATATAATATTCAATCTCTTAAGATGCAAAATAAGCCAAATATATTAAGGTATGGTGCCCATATGTATGAAAAAGCTCAATTGACTTGAGCGAGTCAACTCGCAGGCCCTTCAGGCCTTTGATTAATGAATTGTATGAGTAAAATACTTAAACTTTATTTCAGAAAGTTTCCACAATTTGCATCAACATGATAAGAAGGTGAACATAAGGCCACACCAATTTAATTTCTTGTTCGTCGGACATTAATTGAAAAAAGTATGAGTGGGCTAGCGGTTAAATAATAATAATATTACTTTATTGTACTAACTGTAGGCAAAATTTTTAAGCAGGGTGTGAAAAAAATTTGTGGAAAATTATATTTTTTTCTGATTTGCAGAATTAAATAGATTAAAATTACGATAAATAGAGTGGAAATGGAACAGAAAGCAGCACAGAATTCCCACGGATTTTAAATTAATATTATTTGTATAGTTTTGTTTTAATATGAGCGCACGGGTTCGACGAACAAAAAAAATTATTGGTGTGGCCTAAATCAATTTTTAAGCATTTTGTTGTTTTGCATGATCTGTTCACTGTTACTATTTAAAATTTTGGAATGCATATCCGTTTGGTAAATGGGAAGCTCACTGCTAGACCTCGTTTGTTCATTATTAATAATGGAATAAGTCATTAACCTTAAATATCATGTATGTTGCCTCACCCCATATAGTATGTATTTAACATATAGAACCAATACAAGTAGGTTAAATATATACATTGTATAATTAATACCTACACTACAGGAAATGTATTTTCATCAAACATTATTAGGAATGGAAATATCATTGAAACCTTTGTACATATATCAAGATTACTGCACATGTAGCATGAGATTCTTGCCCTTGAAGCTATTAATGAATATTGAAGGATATTTGATGGACTATCATACTAGGGTGAGGCACCTTATTAAAATGAAGGGTCAAGCTACCTTACAATAGGAGATACATATAATTACATGCATTTGTAAGAAAATACCAAAAAGAGGATGGAGACAATATAAACATCTTCTCAAGAACCACAGGACAAAAAGGCATTCTGAAGTAGTAAAGATTTTAAGTTGTTCAAATCATAACATCTGGGGATAGAATAGGTAAAAAATATGGAATAGTGTATTACTAGATTGATTGATTGTTGTGTACCCTTACAGAAAAAAACTAATAGAAACTTATAAGTGTTTTATACTCCACTTATTAATAACTTATGTCACATATAAATTTTGAAATTTACTTATAAGTGTACTATAAGTCAAAGTAAGTATAAGTGAGGAATAGATTTCATTAATACTTCACTTATAAGTAAAGATGAGCTACATATCAGTGAATATTTCACTTATACCTCACTTATAAGTGAAGATCAGTATGGTATGAGCAAAGTATAAGTGTGGACTTTTTACCCTATACTAGACTTCTCTCCAGGAGCACTATGGGTATTCAAGGTAGCCAATCAGAGAGTTTGTCTCTGCAGAGATCAGCAACAAGAATTTGAAACCAAGTTTGTGTCTGTGAAAGGATGTTTGAGATTTAAGATTTATTTTGAGTACCGTAAATCTGGAAATTTTTACGTCGATTTATTTTTGCGAATTTGGGTCGAAAAGCTGTTGATTAATTTTTACGCTTCAAATTTTTGCGAAATTGTCACTGGTGGCAAAAATAAAAATCATTGAAGATTTTCATATCAGGTTATTTTTCAAATAAAATGCCCAGTTAGAATACCACCAATATACTCGCACCGTGGCAAGAAATTGCAAAATCGCTCCCAAACAATTTTGATAAAAATACAAAAGGATTTGCACTGAAAATAATTTCTAAATCAATTATAACAAATATTTTAGAGGTTTTGTATACCTTTTAACCTAAAGTATGATCCAAATGAAGAAAAATATAACTAATTTTCTCAACGTTTGTTTTTTTTCTCACCTAAAATTTACACGCCGCGTTTATATTTTGTATTTGGAACTTATAGTAAATGCAGTGAATTTGAGTTATCGCCCGTGTTGATACTCGGTTAGATAGAATGACAGTTCTCTCTTTATTGGCAAATTAATTGATGAAAATAATTAAAAAGGGACATACCGCCTCAGTGCTTGTCAAATCAACCGACGATATTGCATATAATGAGGGCAATTTACACGCACGGGTAATTAACTTGTAGTTATATAGTAGACTAGTGTAAACAGGTTTCTTTTAAAAATGACCAGTGCTTACCGATGCCTATGCACTGAGTTAAAAAAAGACACGAGTTCTCAGAAAAAATTCTTCACATGTTGATTTATTTTTAAGAAAAATATTTTTGCGAATGCAATGCACGCGCAAATTTGCTAAAAATTTATCTACAGTAAAAATTTCCAGATTTACGGTATACCTTCACATTAGGTACAACAAGTAGGTTCTATTTACATTATCTCTCTATTTTAACTTCCTTTGCATGAAATTTTGAATCAATTGACTCAGTTGCTTTCAGATTTCATAAATTTGAAGAAGCCTCAAGGTCATTAAATCTTGTTGTCTTTTCTTCAACATTCTTGTTTGTACTAAACTGAATTAATATGTTAAGTTTGCATCATCAAAGAAATGTCAAATGAAAGTGATTTTTTCCATAAAATTTTTACTTGATTATTTCATCTAAACTGCAGATACATGTGTAGATGTAAAAAATAGCTTTGAACATATCATGCAACCCCTGCATGGTTGGAAGTTCTGTTCTACAGTCCCTGAAACGTTCTACTTTCCCAATTTTCCGTTCGTTCAGCGTTCGTTCACCGTTCGTTCAGCGTGCGTTCACCGTTCGCTCTTCGTTCACAGTATTGCGTTCACCGTTCACAAAACGTTCACCGTTCGCTCTTCGTTCCGTTTACTTTGCGTTCACCTTGCGTTCACCGTTCACTTATCGTTCAGTCTTTATTGTCATTCGGAACTCCGAAGTGAAAGGACTTATCTTTTTGATGGTAAGGAATTACACGTTTTTGAATTAAATAACTTAGATATCGTGTTTGAAGAATAATTATTTCACTGCAAAAATTATCTATGGTATTTATATTTTTATTGTCATAACTCAGCTGTTACTTTATTCATGAAATTTGCCTAGAAAATAATACATTAAGTACATACTGTATATGTATGTAGAAAGATGCTAAAAATATCAAATTTAAAAAAGGCAATGTACAAATGCTTTATGCACGGCACAAATTTGTTGCAATGTTAAAGATGACAAATCACCAATGGATGTATGATAATTTAATGCAAGTCTTTTACAAGACATGAATAAACAAAAAATTATTCCTACAGTAACACCTGTTTCAAACTACAGGTAGGTCTTAGAATTATGAACAGTACTGCAAATATTAATTAAATATTTTTAGAGCTAATTGAATTGATAGTGTGGTTTTAAATTTTAGAAAACACCGACTTTTTAAAATAATCTTTTATTACAGATGGAAAATTCCTCTCTTCACCGTACCAAAATATATGTTTGCCATTCAAGATAATTAAGCCCCCCGTCCCCACCCTCGGTGCCTTTTCTCCCGTAATAAAATTCTTAGTATTTTCAGTACATTTTACCTAATATCAAATGTGTATTGTAACTCAAGAAAATCAGTCTTAAAACAACATCAAACAGTCATTAAACAATATTATTTTAGAATAAATTTGTGCCAACAGTACTGTAGTATTTTCAAAACGAAATACGGCTTACATGTAATACTGATTTAAGATTTCAAAGAATTATTATACTCCCCGCAAACGAAGTTTAGGGGGGGTATATTGGAATCACTATGTCCGTCTGTCCGTCTGTCTGTCTGTCTGTAGACGAGATTTTGTCCGGACCATTACTCAGAAACTATTGGAAGGATTTGTCTGAAAATTTGTACACATATTATTCACCATATGAAGTTGTGCACCTGATATTTTCATCTTGATTGGATTATTATTTTGAATTTTACAGGTGTTTTTTCATTTTTATTTTGTGGTTTTGTCTGGACCGTTTCTCAGAAACTATTGCAAGGATTAATCTGAAAATTTGTACACTTATTATTCACCATATGAAGGTGTGCACCTGGAATTTTCAACTCTTTTTGTTAATTTTTTTGCATTCTACAGGCTATATTTTTTATTTTAATTGACTTGTTCATATGGGGTTCATGTATAAGGTTTGAGATATAGAATCTAGAATATCTGTTCAAAAATGCTACAGCTTAAAACTACTCATATAAACTTAAAAAAAGAAACATCATAAAGTGTTAAAAACAGTTTTTACATTGCACAGAAGATAATGTAATTTCATTTGTCTCTTGGGAATAATGACTGGACATGCATCCAGTTAAAGATAAATTAATGAGTTTGGTGTTGGAAGTATCTCTTGTCAAGTGTGTGTGTTATCTATCTCCAGGGAATAAGGCACAAGAATTAAAGATCTCTCTTCTCTTATTCTCTTAATTGTAATTTATTTTCTGTCAAAGCACTTCATCACTGGATGACCAGCTCTTTATTTTCGAAATGCATTTCAAATTGATATATCAAGATTAATTTGATTTTGTATAATGGTTTTTTTTTCAACAATCAGTTTGCAGAGTGACATAACACATAATTGCAATATATTTTTTTAATGCAGTAATAAAAAAAAATAAAATGAAAAAATTAAAACAAAATGTTACAATGGAATTACAATGTATTAGTTTTGATGTTTCATTTGGTTGCACCTTTGTTTCATTCATTAAGAAACATGATGAGCAATTGTATTTCACTGCAAATTTTTAGTAAAAAAGGAAACGTAAAAAAGGAAAAGTAAATTGTGAACACCTCTAGATCCATAAAGTATTTTTGAATTGGCACCTTCTCTGAAAAACCCAGCGGGGGGTATTTGTCCCTAATGGACAGTTCTAGTTAATATTATTCATAGACTTTTTCTGGAACTAAATACATGTAAGACTTATTTTAATATTTTAGATTATAAATAATTATTTAGATAATTCTCAGACCTAAGAAAACGGATTTGTTTGTTCTATCAGAAGGTGTACATGTAGGTGGACCGTAAAATTTGATTGAATTGGATTTCATAATATGCAGAAAGTGGAATACGATTGAAAAAAAAAACGCAGCATGAAATGTCTTAAATTACAAGTTATATCCATGTTACCATTGATTCAATGCTTGCGAATCTCTAAAAATGATTTTATTAATTATTTATCAATTTTTCATTTGCAGAAATTTTAAAAATTAAGCTCCAGAGCTAAATACTTATAAACAAATTCCCGAAAATTATGTCGTGTGCATGTACATTGCCGACAAAATATTTATGTAAGCTTTGAGAAATGTTTATTTGTAAAAAAAAAAAAAAAAAAAAAAAAATTATTTTTGGTGTATTTAAAAAAATTATTTTTGGTGTATTTAAAAATTTTTCAAAGTATCTTGACCACAATAACCAGTAAACAAGAATGAACATCAGAGAAAAAAAAAAACGTTAAACATCTAAACTGTATGCATGGTTTATCACAATAGGGCACACTATTTGACGAGAACATAATACTGTACAACTTACTATATTGTTTGTTTACAAGCGATAATTAGTTCGTTCATGTATGTACCGCATACAATGTAATTAATTCATTCTATAAGTAGTAGTTTTATCTTCTTAAGTCCACATTATTTTATTATTTAAAAGAATAAGCATATTTACTATATAAATAGATTAATTTTATATTCAAACTACACGCGTTCAGTAACAAATACACATGTTTTACGGCAATTAAAATCGTGTTATAAAATAAGACATAGGTATATATATGTACAGAAATAATGTTTATTATTTATTTATTATTATTTTTTTATTATTTATCTTCTATTATTTTTATATTAAAGCACCTGAATTAGAATTATAGAATAATAGAATAATTTCAATGCAAGGAAAAGATCGGAGGCATTCCGAATAAATCGTTCATCTTGCGTTCACCGTTCGTTCACTGTTCACTTTGCGCTCGCGTTTGCGCTCCATTCGCGTTCTGCGTTCACTCACTGTTCACCGTTCACATATCGTTGAACAAGTTGCGTTCAGCGTTCGCACATCGTTCACTCACCGTTCTGCGTTCGTTCACCGTTCGTTCACTGTTCGTTCAGCGTTCGTTCACCATTCAGGTGGGAAAGTAGAATGTTTCAGGGACTGTAAGTTAAGATCTTACTGGTAGTGTTGTACTTCACTTATAAGTCACTTATAGTCACTTATAAGCGACTAATACTTGATAAAGTATGAAAGGTTAATGCTTGACTTATAAGTCACATATAGTCACTTATAAGTGACTATACTGCATAAAGCATAAGTGGCTAATACTGGCTTATAAGTCACTTATAGGTTAAGTAGCTCATTTGCATATAAAATTCTAATGAGTAACTTATAAGTCACTTATCAGTTAAATGTATCAGTGAAGTGTAAGTCCAGAATAAACAACTTATAAGTAAAAGAATAAATCACATATAAGTCACTTATCAGAAATTTCTGTAAGGGTAATGTCCCTCTCGAGAATTTTACACTCATATGGAATTGTAACCACTTTTCGGTGGAGAGCTGCAAATTTTGTCCTACACTCAGCACTCAGGGCCATCGAGAAAGGAGGGATCTTTTTCATGCCAGCACCGACAATTGGGACCTCTATTTATGTGGTCTCATCCAAAGGACTGGTCTCCATGTCCCACAGTGGGATTTGAAGCCACGATGTAAGGATAAATGCCATACTCTAAGACTCTATAGCAGAGGCTCTTACCACTGCTTAATGAGGGTGACAATAACTTATTAAAATGTCAGAGAAATTCTTTAAGATCATTTACTCAATAACCAAATAGTTAGCAGAATCAAATGACAAAAAGCTATGTGGTAGCATCATGTAATACTGTAAATGTATTATATTTGGCGTGTACGATATTTGGCGGAAATTGAATTTTCAACAAGTTAGCGTAGATTTGATTTAGCGCTTTTTGAATGTACGTTTCATAAACCTTTATACACAAAGCATTTAGCGATGTACTTGATTTAGCGGAGGCTGCTTTCCGCGAAAGGCGCTAAAAAGAATACACAGCCAAATGTAATACGTTAACAGTAATGTTAAATCAATTTGTCCAAGTCATGACCACCTGGGGGTTGCATTGGGTCAGAAAAAGAAATTTAATTTATACATTGCAATATTTGATAAAAGGTATAGTTATAATCTTTAAGAATCATTTTCAAATTGTCAGAAAAGCTGAAATTTAAGAATCTACCTCAAGCAGTGCAGAAGACTTTTTTTCTTCAATTTACAGTTTCAGGTTACATACCCTGTTTTAGACTATTCTCTTTATTGCTTAATGTTATATTTTTCTTTTTATATCATATACATAAGACTTAAATTTTTCGTAAAGTTGAGTTTTTGAGTAGCATTGACATTCTGATTTTTTCCCCTTCAAAATGATATCACACAAGGTAAGAAAAGGGCAAATACATGAGTGTGGAAGATATAGAATATTATTAACTTTAAGCAGTCCAATTTTATTTACTTTTATAGACCCACAATGCTATGAAAATGTGCAGAAAACAACAAAGAGACCATCTACTGAAACAATGAGTGTTACAAAACCCTCACATACAACAGTGTCTCCAGCTCAAACAACTCCCAGGGCAATCTGGAGAAGTGAGGATAGTGACTCCACTAGTGCTTCTGACAGGTATAAGAAATGAATTGTGTTCACAATTATATTGTCGGCTGCAATTTTATGATGAAGTTTATTTGTTTAATTAAATAAGCTTTATTCTCTTGAATTAATCAAGATGATACATGTTTTTCCTTTGTAGGAAATTTGGACTTATTGGTATTCTGCTTGGCATTGTCCTACCAATTATAGTTTTTGGTCTGTTAATATGCAAATACAGGAGAAAAAGAGGACAAGGGGATTCCAGTGAAAGAGAAGCATTCATAGAGGAGAATGTAAATGAACAGAGGGGTATGAGTCATACAACTTTCTCTCACTATAAATGATGCATATTTTGAAGCTGAAAGCAGAAGCATTGAATTAAGATTTTTTGTGATAAATCATCATAGGGAGATGTTTTGTAATAAGTATTATAGAAAGATCTTTCTAGTCACCTACACATGTAGTCAGCTTTTGAACATTTTCAGATTTATCTCTGCAACTGCTCAACCAATTTCAACATATTTTGGCACACAGCATCTGTGAGTGAAGGGGAACAAAAATTGTGAATTTCATGGTCTCAGCCCCCCCCCCCCTTCCTGGGGCCTTAGGGGTGGTCCAAAACCACTAAAATTAATGCAATCTTTAAAAATCTTTTCCTATACTCCTGAACACCAAGCAGTCAACCTGTTGCCATGATTGTAATTAGCATTGACTCCTACCAAAATTGTTAATTTCATGGCTCCTGTGTCAGGGCTTCTTGTGTGATTATGTACTGAAAATGCATTAATTCTGTGAAAATCTTCGCCACTGCTCCTGGGTATTAAACAAACAAATTACATGTTATTATGAGTGAGAATGCCTCTTCCAAAATTATGAATTTCATGACCCCTGGATCAGGGGTTCTTGCGTTTGGGTGGGGCTCTAATGATTATATTGTAGAATTGTATTAATTCTTTGGAAATTCTTTTCCTTTGCTTCTGGGTATTAAACCAATGATCTAGGTACATATTTATTCTGTAAAAAAGGTGCCTCGTCCAAAATGGTACTGCGGGGTGGGGGGGGGGGGCATACAATGTAGTCTAAAATTAAAGTAATGCTTTGAAATCTGCTGTGTGATTTTAATCAAGCATTTATGATGAAATGAAATTCAAGACTTATGATAAAATTTTCAACATTTTTAAATATCTGTCAGTGGTTCCTGTGTGTTGAGGTGCACAAGTGGTGGTAATAAAGTGGAAATGATTTGTATATTATTTGAAGTCCCTCTTGAGAATTTAACGCTCATATGGAGATGTCACTGTATTCTAATAAAGAGCTTTAAATTTTGACCTTTACTCGGCACTCAGGGCCATTGAGCAGTGAGGGATCTTTATCGTGCCAATGCATGCTGCTGACACAAGCCTTGGTTTTTATGGTTTTATCTGAAGGACCTGCAACTTTCACTTCAAAGAGCGGAGCTCATGGTGAAGGAACAGCTGCTTCCTTTTTTTTATTGACTTGGGTCTGTCACGGCCAAGATACGAACACACAACCTACCGATCACAAAGAAGTGGAAATGCATTTTCTCTTTGTTACTTTGATTTACCTCTGGGTATTAATTGAGCAGAGTAAGCATGCTAAGTGTATAGTTATAATAAATAATGGTGCTTTTTTCAAAATTGTGAGTTTCATGGCTTATAGTTTAAAACATGAACCAAATTCAAGTGTTAGAAAGTTTTTACATGATACTTAGGTGACCTATAAGGCCTGTGGGCTTCTTGTTTTACATATAGTAAGTCATGATACTAGGAAGATCTGTTCAAGTAAGTCATAGAAACACCTTTTGTAATAAGTCATGATTATACCCAGGTATGTAGGATTGATTGATTATGTTTTGTTTAACAAGAATTTTTCACTCATAAGGAGACACCACCACTTACCCGTGGAGAGCAATATTCACATTTACAATTGTAGAACTCATATTCCCTGATGTGAAGAAGGAGGATTCCAAGGGGTAAGAGGCATTCTCACAAAATTTGAGGAGTTCTTGTTGAAGAGTTCCTGAGTCCTATTGTGGGCATGAAATTCATTCTGTTTGTTTTTGTTTTTAATTTTTTTTGGGGGGGGGGAGGGGGGTGACTTGCTACATTTATTATTTAGGGCTCGCGTAATTAAATAGAAAAATGTAAACAGTAATTATGCAACAGCACATCAATTCACACGGTATAGTTGATTAAATGAATGACAAACCTAATAAACAGTTCTCCAAGTCTACAGGTGGATAGCTGCAGAAATGTAGCTCTCGGAAAAAATAATTTGACAGATCAGAGACCTATGTACAGTGCCACCCATTGAAAAAGCTGTATATTTATTGTGCACAAAAAAGTGAGCTGTTTGTTAATTTATTTCTCTGTGTTTAAAAATTATAATCTCAAAATATTACTAAATGTGTATTCCTAGCATAATCTTCCACCGTTTCCACAACAAAACATACCTTATAGTAGTTGTTTATAGCCCTCCTGGCCCTGAAATGGAGATCATCGAAAGTTCTAAAATTTTGTCTGTTTATACTGCCATTTTGGTTTATAAGAAAATTCGATCCAATGCACTTAGTATAGATGTCAACTACGAAAGTACTTGATAGAAGAGTACAGAATTTTTTGAAATTTAATTTTTTTGCAATTGAGGTAACAATTTGGAAGAATTAATCCCTACACAAGCGCAACTATTTGTGCGCAATAAATATACAGTTTTCTCAATGGGTGGCACTGTAGCTCTCCAGTCTATCAATATATTTTTCAGAGAGCTACAGTTCTGCAGCTAACAGGTGGAGTGATGCACCGCCTAGCTGGATCTTTATTTTTTTGATTGGTCAACCTCTACTTCTCCTAAAATATAAAACAAAATGACCATTATTATTAATAATCACTTTACAATATGGCTGACTTTAACAGTCAATCAAGGATAAGCTTCTAGCCCTTCATCGGTATACGTTGATGTCTCCTGAAAAATTCTCAATCGAGACGTAAAACAACATACATGTACATAGCGGCAGAACTGTATCTCTCTGAAAAAATATGCTGACAGACTGTTGAGTTACATTGCAACCTATTATATATGTGTATTTATTGTGCACTAAAGTTATGCTTGGTTCTGTATCAATTCTTCCAAACGCAAAAAATATAAATTTCAAATAATTCCTTACTTCTTTTTCAAGTACAATCGTAGTAGACATCTGCATGAAGCATGTTGGACCGAATTATCTTGCACACAAAAATGGCAGTATGAATGCTCGAAATTTTCAATGATCTCAATTTCAGAGTCAGTAGTCAGTAGGGCTAATAACAACAATTATAAGGAATGTTTTTTTGAAGAAACAGTGAATTAATATGCTAGGAACACGAGGTAAGTAATGTTTTGAGATGACAGTTTATAAACATGGAGAAATAAATTGAGAAACAGTTCACTTTTAGTGGGCAATAAGTACACAGTTTTTTCAGTAGGTGGCACTGTAGCTCTCTAGTCTGTCATCCTATTTTTATGCCCCCGTAAACGAAGTTTCGGGGGCATATAGTTTTTGTCGTGTCCATCTGTCTGTTTGTCTGTCTCTCTGTCTGTCTCTCTGTTTGTCTGTTTGTCCGCAAAAACTTTAACCTTGCCCATAACTTTTGATTTAGTGGAGCTATGACTTTCATTTTTCACATGTGTATTCCTTGTGACAAGACCTTTCTTTGGGTACCACCAAATTTGACCTTTTGACCTTGACCTTTGAGTTTGACCCACTTTTACATGAAAATTTTAAAATTTTACTTTGGCCATATCTTCCGAACAGTAGACACCAGGACATTTATACTTCACATATGTAATATTTATTAAATGACCTTTCACATGATTCCAATAACCTTGACCCTTTGACCTTGACCTTGGAGATTTTCGTACCTATGAAAAAACTTTAACCTTGGCTATAACTTTTGAACAATAACTACTACGGCTTTCATACTTCACATATATAATCCTGATAAAAAGACCTTTCATTGGATATCAAGAACCTTGACCTTGGAGTTTGACCTACTTTAAAAATACAACATTGACCATATTTTTGAAGGGTTCGGGCTAGGGCATTCATACTTCACAAATTCAGACTTTCATATTTCACATGTGTATTCCTTGTGACAAGACCTTTCTTTGGGTACCACCAAATTTGACCTTTTGACCTTGACCTTTGAGTTTGACCCATTTTACATGAAAATTTAAAAAATTTACTTTGGCCATATCTTTTGAACAGTAGACACCAGGACATTTATACTTCACATATATAATGTTTGTTAAAAGACCTTTCACTTGATACCAACAACCTTGACCCTTTGACCTTGACCTTGGAGATTTTTGTACCTATGAAAAAAAATTTAACCTTGGCTATAATTTTTGAACAATAACTACTACCGCTTTCATACTTCACAGATATAATCCTGATATAAAGACCTTTCATTGGATACCAAGATCTATGACCCTTTGACCTTGATCTTGGAGTTTGACCTACTTTAAAAATACACCATTGACCATATTTTTGAAGGGTTCGGGCTAGGGCATTCATACTTCACAAATTTAATTCCTGTGACAAGACCTTTCATTTGATATCAAGAACTTTGACCCTTTGACCTTGACCTTGGAGTTTTACTTACTTTTTACAAACTTTAACCTTGACCATAACTTTTGAACAGTAGGGGCTAGACTTTTCATATTTCACATGTGTAATCCTTGTGACAAGAGCTTTCATTTGATATCAAGAATCTTGACCCTTTGACCTTGACCTTAGAGTTTGACCTACCTTTTACTAACTTTAACCTTGGTCATAACTTTTGAACGGTTAGGGCCAGCGCTTTCATGCTTCCCATACGTAATCATTGAGACAAAGTCTTTCTTTAGAACCCAACAACCTTGACCCTTTCACCTTGAAATTTAGTTTGTCCTGTATTATAAAATGTTAACCTTGGTCATAACCCTGGAACAGGTGTAGCTAGCGTTTTATATTTTGCATTTCTTGTAAAAAGGCCTTAATTGGTACCAACATATTTGATCTGCATTTGAGAAAGCTCAACATTCGCTATGTTGCCATACGGGGGCATCAGTGTTTCACAAACACATCTTGTTTTGGAGAGCTACAGTTCTGCAGCTTACATGTACATAAAATTAATTGATAATGCTGCTACATGTGCCTAGTAATGGAATGACCTAATGTTGGAGGTGACGTACAGTATTTACATAAAAGGGTCAGACCACAATAGTTTTATATGTTTTGTACATAAAAATAGTTATGAGACTATGTTTTTTAGCTCACCTGAGCAGAAGGCTCAAGTGAGTTTCTGATCACAGTTTGTCCGTCGTCCGTCCGTCCGTCTAGCTGTCTGTCCGTCTGTAAACTTTTCACATTTTCGACTTCTTCTCAAGAACTACTAGGCTAATTTTGACCAAACTTGGTACAAAGCATCCTTGGGTGAAGGGAAATTTAAATTATTAAAATAAAGGGCCAAGTCCCCTCACAAGGGGAGATAATCAAGAAAAGACAAAAATAGGGTGGGGTCATTAAAAAATATTCTTCTCAAGAACCACTGGGCCAGAAAAGCTGAAACTTATGTGGAAGCATCCTGGGGTAGTGTAGATTCTAAATTGTTCAAATCATGACCCCCGGGGGAAGGGAGGGGCCACAATGGGGGATCAAAGTTTTACATTGAAATATAAAGGAAAAATCTTTGAAAGTCTTCTTCTCAAGAACCACTGGGCCAGAAAAGCTGAAACTTATGTTGAAGCATCTTGGTATAGTGTAGATTCTAAATTGTTCAAATCATGACCCCCGAGGGAAGGGCGGGGCCACAATGGGGAATAAAAGTTTTATATAGATATATATATAGGAAAAATCTTTGAAAATCTTCTTCTCAAGAACCACTGGGCCAGAAAAGCTGAAGCTTATGAGGAAGCATTTTGGGGTAGTTTAGATTTCAAATTATTCAAATCATGACCCCCAGGGAAAGGGCGGGGCCACAATAGGGAATCAAAGTTTTACATATAAATATATAGGAACAATCTTTGAAAATCTTCTTCTCAAGAACCACTGGACCAAAAAAGTTGTCACTTATGAGGAAGCAGCCTGTGGTAGTGTAGATTCTGAATTGTACAAATTATAACCACCGGGGGAAGGGTGGGGTCACAATTGGGAATCAAAGTTTTATATAGAAAAATATAGGAAAAATCTTTGAAAATCTTCTTCTCAAGAACCACTGGGCCAGAAAAGCTGAAACTTATGTGGAAGCATCCGGGTGTAGTGTACATGATGTAGATTCTAAATTGTTCAAATCATGACCCCCGGGGAAATTATAAAAGGGCGGGGCCAAAATGGCTGACCTAAGTTTTACATAGAAATATATAGGAAAATTCTTTAAAAATCTTCTTCTCAAGAACCACTGGGCCAAAAAAGCTGTCACTTATGTGGAAGCATCCTCTGGTAGTGTAGATTCTAAATTATACAAATTATGACCACCAGGGGAAGGGCGGGGTCACAATTGGGAATCAAAGTTTTATATAGAAAAATATAGGAAAAATCTTTGAAAATCTTCTTCTCAAGAACCACTGGGCCAGAAAAGCTGACACTTATGTGGAAGCGTCCAGGTGTAGTGTACATGATGTAGATTCTAAATTGTTCAAATCATGACCCCCGGGGGAAGGGCGGGGTCACAATGAGGAATCAAAGTTTTACATAGAAATATATAGGAAAAATCTTTAAAATCTTCCTCTCAAGAACCACTGGGCCAGAAAGATGAAACTTAGGTGCACATGGAAGGATCAAAGGGTAGTGTAGATTTCAAACTGTTTAAATTATGATCAGTGGGGTAGGGTGGGGATGCATTATGTATTACAAGGGGGAAATCTGGTAAAGAACAGAATGGTCAAAGCTTTTCAGGTGAGCGATGTGGCCCATGGGCCTCTTGTTTTATGTTGACAAGAAATAGTAATAATTTCTGGTTTTAGATCGTCCGAGGACTCAAGAAGTAAATGGTGTTGGAAATAATAAAGAAGATGGTACTGCAACACATGCAAGGAACGGTAAATAAATGTATATTTTATTCAACAAGGTTTGTTCTAAAATGTCCAACTGCTGGATTTACTTGCCATTTTTAGCTCACCTGAGCTGAAAGCTCAAGTGAGCTTTTCTGATCACCTGTTGTCCGTCGTCCGTCCGTCCGTCCGTCCGTCTGTCTGTCTGTCTGTCTGTCTGTCTGTCTGTCTGTCCGTCCGTCCGTCTGTAAACTTTTCACATTTTCAACTTCTTCTCAAGATCCACTGGGCCAATTTTAACCAAACTTGGTACAAAGCATCCTTGGGTGAAGGGGAATTTAAATTGTTAAAATCAAGGGCCAAGACCCCTTCCAAGGGGAGATAATCAAGAAAATACAAAAATAGGGTGGGGTCATTAAAAAATCTTCTTCTCAAGAACCACTAGGCCAGGAAAGCTGAAACTTATGTGGAAGCATCTTTGGGTAGGGTAGATATTAAATTGTTAAAATCATGACCCCCGGGGGAAGGGCTGGGCCACAAAAGGGAATCCAAGTTTTACATATAAATATATATAACAAAACTTTAAAAATCTTCTTCTCTAGAACCGCTGGGCCAGGAAAGCTGAAACTTATGTGGAAGCATCTTTGGGTAGTGTAGATATTAAATTGTTAAAATCATGACCCCCGGGGGTAGGGCGGGGCCACAATAGGGAATCAAAGTTGAACATAGAAATATATAGAACAAATCTTTAAAAATCTTCTTCTCAAGAACCACTGGGCCAGGAAAGCTGAAACTTTCGTGGAAGCATCTTTGGGTAGGGTAGATATTAAATTGTTAAAATCATGACCCCCGGGGGTAGGGCGGGGCCACTATAGGGAATCCAAGTTTTACATAGAAATATATAGAACAAATCTTTAAAAATCTTCTTCTCAAGAACCACTTGGCCAGGAAAGCTGAAACTTATGTGGAAGCATCTTTGGGTAGTGTAGATATTAAATTGTTAAAATCATGACCCCCGGGGGTAGGGCGGGGCCACAATAGGGAATCCAAGTTTTACATAGAAATATATAGAACAAATCTTTAAAAATCTTCTTCTCAAGAACCAGTGGGCCAGAAAAGCTGAAACTTATGTGGAAGCATCCTTGGATAGTGCAGATATTAAATTATTAAAATCATGACCCCCGGGGGTAGTGCAGGGCCACAATAGGGAATCCAAGTTTTACATAGAAATATATAGAACAAATCTTTAAAAATCTTCTTCTCAAGAACCGCTGGGCCAGGAAAGCTGAAACTTATATGGAAGCATCTTTGGGTAGTGTAGATATTAAATTGTTAAAATCATGACCCCCGGGGGTAGGGCGGGGCCACAATAGGGAATCTAAGTTTTACATAGAAATATATAGAACAAATCTTTAAAAATCTTCTTCTCAAGAACCACTGGGCCAGGAAAGCTGAACATTATGTGGGAGCATCCTTGGGTAGTGTAGATATTAAATTGTTAAAATCATGACCCCCGGGGGTAGGGCGGGGCCACAATAGGGAATCCAAGTTTTACATAGAAATATATTTAGAGCAAATCTTTAAAAAAGATCTGCATCACCCAAGTTACTCAGGTGAGCGATGTGGCCCATGGGCCTCTTGTTTTTAATCATTTGAACTTTGACAATAAAAAGGAGAAAATTCATATCCTGTGCAATAGGTTTTGATTTGTTTAATATAACATGTTTAATTAGTGTGCCTGCAAATAATAAAATGAGTTTTCCAAGTTCAGTGCAATAATCAACAAGTTTAAATTTAAAAATATTGCTCTATACAAACTATAAATTGCTATTAAATGAGCTGTATTGACTTTTTTCTAATTAATGTCTCTGTCAAGAATTTTTTCACTCAAATGGACACCCCACTATTTGTTGGTGGAGGGCTGCAAATTTACACTTATGCTCGGCCCTCAGTGCCATTGAGCAGTTGGAGATCTTTATCATGTCAGAGCCTAATGCAATAAGGTACGTCTAGCTGTTTTCCACATTCCGCATCAGTTTTCAATCCATGATGTAAGGATCAGCTATACCTACTCCGTAACCCTAGAGCAGATACTTTAACCGTTGCACCATGTGGGTGTAAAATGAGGTTAAAGCTGACTTAGTAATGACAATATGAATCAAACCCATTAAGTCAAATTTATACAGTCATGTACATGTAAAAGAACAATATTAAAAAAAAGGAGAAAATACTGCATGTATAATTTGGAACCAGGAAAGCTACAATCTTGTCCAAAATTTAAAATAGGCGTATATTTTTTTCTCCAAGTTTGTCAATTTTTGAAATTGCAGATAACATTACATGTGTAGAGGATGACACAGTCAGGCAACCTTTCAATGAAAATCGTCCTTCATAAATGTGATGACATGGTGTACATTGCGAGGATATAAAACATTGAATGTGATTCTCACAGGGAAAGTGACTTGTTTGTATATAAAGAGAATTAAAGTACAGTATAAATGGCTTTTTCGACAGATGTGTTCATTTTTTTCATTTGTTGACATGTTAATTTAAAGATAATCATTCAATCATGTAGGGATTTTTTTTATATATTTTAAATTGTGTAAACGTGTGCTTTTTTTGTTTGTGATGATGGTCATAAAATGCAATGTGTTTACCATGAACAAATCTGTTGTTTGATATTTATTTAAACTTGTGATTAGGAATATCAGGAATATTTGAATGGAAGCAAAAAATGTTAACTAATAAAGGAGGCTGGGGGGGGGGGGGGGGGGGGGGGGGGGGGGGGGGGGGGGGGGCAATTAACCATCAAATAAAGATTAATTTTTCAGATATGATATCTTAAGCTGTCCCCTATCATTTGACAAAGAAAAATTTCATTTTTAATTTTTTTTTGTTTATCTTTTTATAGACCTCTTCTTCTAAAGGCTTTCAATTCAGTCTAAAAATGTCCTCGACCACCCAGCCTTCTTAACATTATATTTACATATACCGTTGCATTATGCAATGAGTTCCTGAATGAAATGAAAGAAATAATATGATTATGATGAATAAACCATTTCTAAAGACTTAAATTTGTATGTTTACTTCTTTTGAAAGTAATATGGATGAAGAAATTAAAGGTATATATATTTATTGATTAATAAAATTTTGCATGTACATGTATAAAAATTACGAAATTTTTTACAATTTATTAAGCATTAAGCTTTTTGTCATCTTTAAGTCATGACATTTTTTTTTACAATAAAGGCATTTGTAATATATATTTAAAAAAATAAAAAAACAAACAAACTAATTTTAAATGTTTTGTACATTTTTATTATTATATTGTAAAAAATATAACATAATGATACTACATGTGTCAATATTACGTATATGTATGTTAAATAAGGTTTTTTAGCTCACCTGAGCCGAAGGCTCAAGTGAGCTTTTCTGATCACATTTTGTCCGTCGTCCGTCCGTCCGCCCGTCTGTCTGTCTGTCCGTCCGTCTGTCTGTCCGTCTGTAAACTTTTCACATTTTCGACTTCTTCTCAAGAACCACTGGGCCAATTTTGACCAAACTTGGTACAAAACATTCTTGGGTAAAGGGGAATTTAAATTGTTAAAATGAAGGGACATTTCCCCTCGCAAGGGGAGATAATCAAGAAAAGACGAAAATAGGGTTGGGTCATTAAAAAATCTTCTTCTCAAGAACCACTGGGCCAGTAAAGCTGAAACTTATGTGGAAGCATCCTGGGGTAGTGTAAATTCTAAATTGTTCAAATCATGACCCCCGGGGGAAGGGTGGGGCCACAATGGGGGATCAAAGTTTTATATAGAAATATATAGGAAAAATCTTTGAAAATCTTCTTCTCAAGAACCACTGGGCCAGAAAAGCTGAAACTTATGTGGAAGCATCCTGGTGTATTGTAGATTCTAAATTGTTCAAATCATGACCCCCGGGGAAAGGGCGGGGCCACAATGGGGAATCAAAGTTTTATATAGAAATATATAGGAAAAATCTTTGAAAATCTTCTTCTCAAGAACAACTGGGCCAGAAAAGCTGAAACTTATGTGGAAGCATTCTAAGGTAGTGTAAATTCTAAATTGTAGGAATCATGACCCCCGGGGGAAGGGCGGGGCCATTATAGGGAATCAAAGTTTTACATAGAAATTTATAGGAAAAATCTTTGAAAATCTTCTTCTCAGGAACCACTGGGCCAAAAAAGCTGAAACATATGTGCCCATTGAAGGATCATGGGGTAGTGTAGATTTCAAAATGTCTAAATTATGATCAGTGGGGTAGGGTGGGTATGCATTATGTATAACAAGGGGGAAAACTGGTAATTTAAGAACAGAATGGTCAAAGCTTCTCAGGTGAGCGATGTGGCCCATGGGCCTCTTGTTTTTCATGTCTTTTGAATCGCTGCTTTTTTTTTATATAGATAAAATTACATGTATTAAAACCTTAAGTTAATTACCAGTATTTTAAAATTGCTGCTTGTTACTTTGGAGGGGAAAACATTCTTTAAGGCAATTATTTAATGACAATATTATATGTTGCTTCTAGCCATCTTGAAAAACGCAATGAAAAATTAATGAAAAAAAGCACTGTGTTCAATATTTTCAACATGCATGAGGAAAAAAAAACACATCGTATTAAATCATAACTTGCATACACTTAAAAGTTAACAAATTTAGGTCAACGGAGCCACTCATGTGACTTATTGCTATCTAATTTCGTCCATCGTCATGAATTCTTCATGTGTCGTATGTTAACTTTAGGGAGAACAATTTCATTTTCTTCTCTAAAACCACTGAACCAATATCAACCAATTTTGACATATAACATCAGTCTGAATGTGATGGGGAATGAGGGATAGGGCCAAAACTACGAAAACCAATGCAACCGTTGAAAATTGTTTTTACTGCTTGACATCAAGCAGTAAAACTGTTGGCATGTTTGTAATGAGAATTGAGCCCTCTACCGAAATTTTGAAATTCATGGCCCCAGGGTACATGTAAGGGTTCTGGTGTTAGTGCTTAGCTCTGTTAAATAGCTAATAGTATACTAGTAGTAAAAATATATCTTTTTTTTTAAAGTTTCCTTTCTGGTCTTAGTTATTAAACCAATGAACAATATATATAGTTTTGATAAGAAAGGATCGATGTTATTTCTCTACCAGAGCCATCAAACAGTTTAAGTTAGGATTGACCTTCATCACGCACAGCTACGTATACATCTCGAACAAGCATTTCTGTTATGCATGCAGTTCCTTAAGCTATGATGTAATTAAATCGGACATTATCAAGGGAGAACCTTTTTGATGGCTTTTTTCTTTCCTTTTGCATACACATATTCTTATCATTTGAACGGTCACCGCGATAATTCCCCCCAAAACCAGTATAACGGAAAATGTTATTGCTATGATAGAATCATTAGTATTGCTTCTAATATTTTTTGGATGCTCCGAGTTGCTCTTGTAAGAATCGGATTTCAAAGTTCTTGATTCATTTCCAGTTACCAAGACCGACGAAGTGGTACTCCCATATTTGATTTGATAATTGCCATGTGCATTTATAACTGTATTCATTTCATTTCTGTTGACAAATAGCAAATTTGATTTTCTGCTTTGAAGTCTTGGTGAGAAAAGGTTTAGGCTAGATTCATCTACAAAAAGAAAGCATGGTAGTAATGTGTTATTCACACAACATAAAGAACGCAACTTCATTCAATTTATTAATCATATACTTAGGAATTTTTCGTTGAAGACATATTATAATGCATTTATTGTAAAGGAGCCGTACGGTTACAATCACTGTTTAAAATAAATTATATTTGAGGTAAAAAGAAAAAAAAAACCTTTTGTGGCCACATATTGGAAAAAATTACAATATATATACATGTACATATGTAACCTATTTTATCGCTTTATATGCACTAGACCTAGACTTTATTATTGCACTCCACATTTATTCTAGCAAGAAAAATCAAACTGTTTCTCGGTGTAGACCCTTGGCCTTTCTATAAGTCTGTAGAGTATTAACATTTTAAACGCTGACATATTTCATTTATAACTATTTTATCACACCTCATAAACTCTAAAGATTCAGTATATAAGCATAATCATACCAGATACTTTAAAATTAACAATGCACCCATGAGAAAAGTTGCATTGAGTCCTTGTACACCTGCAGATTTTTTGACATTGTTCACCATATGTAGGGTACCCGCATTTCTTAGAACAATTCAGATCAAAGTATCCAGGCCTGCAACCTGTTAAAAGATAAGAGTAGCAAATGATCAAGGACATTATGTAAGCTTATCATTAATACAAGACATATAGCTGTATAGAAAATAATGATAAATTGGTAGAACGGAATCTGGTTTGGCTAACCACATACATGTCTTGACATGAATGAAAGTGGGCTATATTTTCTTTCTTGATATGGTTTACGTACGAATGCAATTTCCTGTGATTTGTTCCCGATAATATCCATCGCAGCATACAGGCCCCGTGTTACTAAACAAACAGACAAAGGGATAGTATATTTTAATTTAAAGAAATGATGATTTCAATTCAATGACCATTAACTGGAAAAAGGAAATAAAGAGAGCATCATGATTTAAATAAAATTCATGTGTTTGGTGATCGTTCCTTACATACCTGTCGCACACCTCTTGATTCAGTCCTGTTGATGCTGAATTCATGACGATTAACATACAAATTAGGTAATTTAGAAAATAATCCATTTAGATATATAAATGCATTAGGTTATTTACAAATCTACTTTCTGTTTCATTTTAGTCGGATTTTCCGGCTAATGGTACTTTGCGGAACGAAACGGAACGGAACGGAACCAGTTGTGGGGCACCCTAGGGGGAATAAATATGAATATATTATATAATAAAAATGAATATAATAAGTTAATTTATTGCAAATTATTCTGCCATTCTATATCTTAGGAAACCATCCAAAGAAAGTGTCAAGTGTCTGAAGTAAAGGACCATAAAATAAAATGTCTATAAATTATGAATTATTCTGCCGTTAAGTTTTTGATCTGCTGTGTCATGTGTAGTAACTATGTGAACTGTTTTGAATGACAGACGTATACCTATCAATGATGTAAAAAAAATATTAATGCTTTTCCTTCAAAGTTTACTGTCAATAGATTATAATGAAAAAAATGTCGTTCATGTGCAGTCTAAAGGTAAAGAGAGTTGTCGCGCTTTCCCAGTATGGTCATCTCTGGTTCCGTTTCGTTCCGCTAAATACCAATATCCGTGTGGGTATTAGTATTTAGCGAAACGGAACGAAACACAGTTAAGTAGGAATAAGATGATACACATACAAACATTTTGTTGTATTTCATTTCATCTCATCTTTTTAATAATCAAAATTTCAGGGGGAAAGAAATATAAGAGACAAGGATGTTTGAAGAGGAAAGTATATCATCCATCATATATCCAGCATAATAAAGCATTTTTTTTAACCTTTCAAGCTTCTCCAAAAGTCTTGTCTTTATACAATCGCAGGCCTTGATGTTGATAGGAAAACGTAAATACCATCTCTCTGTCTTCAACTAAATCGATATGCAAAATAAGTTTAACTTTATTATTATGTAAAGGTAGATCTTAAAACGCGTGATTTGCAATTTGCTGTATGCTAACAAATATGTTTACTACCTGAACCTTGATCGATATCTTAGATATTCAGTTCTGCGCTAATAAGAAAAGAAACACACACAACAGGTTCCGTTCCGTTTCGCAAAATACCATTATCCACTACAATATTAGTACTTTGCGAAACGGAACGGAACTATTATATCAAAGGTTTTAAAACTCTGTTAATGAACGACGTGAGATAAGTTTTGTGTCCTGTAAGGAATTGAATTGAAAATAATGCTCAGCATTGAAATTATTTTGACGACAGTCCTAAAAATTCTTCTTTTTAAAAAAAAAAAATAAAATTAATCAAAAAGTTTTGTTAACTTTTCATTTTCTGTAAGTTAAACACCATTTATATTTGAAAAGAAGAGGCAAGAAAAGTATTTCAAAATGATCAAATCTTGTTCCGTTCCGTTCCGCAAATTACCAATATCCACACGGATATCGGTACTTTGCGGAACGAAACGGAACCACATCTTTTTATTTGAAGAGAAAAAAAAAACAAGAACTAACCAAAAACAACCTAAATCTGCCGTAGTATTCATGACATCAACCAATTTTTTAGCTTTCATGAATCCTGGGTAAATCAGAATATTTCAAAATAAGTTTAACTGAGAGAACAAGTCATTTTTAATTAAAGGAAAATATATGACATTCACGTAACAACTTATTTCTTCATATATTTATTCCATTGTGTTTTAGTTTTGCTGAGATTTGTTTAGTTCCGCTGAATACTACTAGTAATTTCTGTAGTGACTATGTGAACTGTTTTTAATGAGAGACGTACACCTATCACTGATGTAAAATAGTAAAATATTATTAATGCTTTGCCTTCAAAGTTTACTGTCAATAGATTATAATGAAAAAAATGTCGTTCATGTGCAGTCTAAAGGTAAAGAGAGTTGTCGCGCTTTGCCAGTATGGTCATCTCTGGTTCCGTTCGTTCCGCTAAATACCAATATCCGTGTGGGTATTAGTATTTAGCGAAACGGAACGAAACACAGTTAAGTAGGAATAAGATGATACACATACAAGCATTTTGTTGTTATTCATTTCATATCATCTTTTTATTTATCAAAAATTAAATTTAGGGGGGAAAATAAAATAGGAAGAAAGTAATTCATCCATCATATAAGTAATGCACAATAAAAGGATTTTTGCAGAAGAAAATTATCCATCATATATGAAGCATAATAAAGCATATTTTTTACCTTTCAAACTTCTTCAAAAGTCTTGTCTTTATATCAGTTATATATACAAATACAATCGCAGGTCTTGATGTTAATAGGAAAACGTAAATATTAACAAATATGTTTACTACCTGAACCTTGATCGATATCTTAAATGTTCAGTTCTGCGCTATTAAGAAAAGAAACACACACAACAGGTTCCGTTCCGTTTCGCAAAATACCATTATCCACTACAATATTAGTACTTTGCGAAACGGAACGGAACGGAACTACATTATCAAGGGTTTTAAAACTCTGTTAATGAACGACATTAGAATTTTTTTGCCCTGTAGGGTTTTGAATTTAAAAATCACGCTCAGCAAGAAAATTAATATGACCGGCGACAGTCCAAAAAATTCTTGTTTTCTTTACATACAGTCAAAGAAAAGGTTTTTTAACTTTTCATTTCTGTAAGCTTATTAAACAATATTTATATTAGAAAAGAAGAGGAAAGAAAAGTATTTCAAAATAATCAAATCTTGTTCCGTTCCGTTCCGCAAATTACCAATACCCACACGGGTATCGGTACTTTGCGGAACGAAACGGAACCACATCGTCTCATTTAAAGAGAAAAAAAAACAAGAACCAACCAAAACAGCATAAATCTGCCGTAGTATTCATAGGAATATTCCAAAATTAATTTACCTGATAGAACAAGTCATTTTTGATTAAAGAGATATATGACATTCACGTTACAACATATTTCTTCATATATTTATTTCATTGTTTCAATTCTGCTGAGGTTTGTTTAGTTCCGCAGAATACTACCAGGATAATTTCTGTAGTGACTATGTGAACTGTATTGAATGAGAGACGCTCACATATCACTGATGTAAAAAGTTATTGCTTTTCTTTCAAAGTTTATTGTCAATAGCTTATTATAAAAAGAATATCCTTGATGTGCAGTCTAAAGGTAAAGAGAGTTGTCGCGCTTTCCCAGTATGGTCATCTCTGGTTCCGTTTCGTTCCGCTAAATACCAATATCCGTGTGGGTATTAGTATTTAGCGAAACGGAACGAAACACAGTTAAGCTTGAATGTATAAGTGGGGAAATAAAGTATGGTCATCATACACAATTACACCAGGATATGACAGCATAACAGTATCAAAGTATATACCATCAGTTTAAGACATATTTCCAAAAAAATTCAAATCACCATGTGACACGCAACATGACACTTGACAGTCACAAGATACTCGTATCTATACGTTCAACTCGTTTGTTTTATTTTCATGTACAACTAACAATTTTTCTTTCAGTAACGTAATTTTTCTTATTACAACTGCATTCTTCCCCATATTCAAAATTTAGTTGGAATAACTTGTGCCAAGTTAATTAAGTAGTCCTTTGAATACAACAATATGCTTAATCAGATATTCTAATGAACAATTTTTAACTCTTCATATTTGTTCCTTAAGAACACTACCTGTTAGTTTAGCCAGCGTAACATTGATAACTTTCTGATCAAAAGTAATACAGTGAAACCAATACTCATTACTCATTGCAACTACTCGGTAAAAATAGCCTACACATGAACATTCTTACAAAATGAAATTAAAAAGAATAAGATTATGGATAAACATGTATACATAATGAAAAAAATATACAAATGAACGGCAGTTTTGAAAATAAAATTAGCAACACATTTGTTTCAAATCAATCCAATTAAAGACGAAACTATACCTTTTCAAAAATTCTTAAGTGAAGTCTGTCACCTTCTTGAAAATAGTTCTTTCCGGCAAGCTTGGATCTCCCTAAAATGTCGGAAAGGAAAAATGCGATAATCTAAAATGTGGTTCCGTTTCGTTCCGCAAAGTACCGATATCGGTGTGGATATTGGTAATTTGCGGAACGGAACGGAACAAGATTTGATCTTTTTGAAACACTGTTTCTTGCCTCTTCTTTTCAAATATAAATAGTGTTTAACTTACAGAAAATGAAAAGTTAACAAAACTTTTTGTTTTATTGTATTTAAAAAAAAGAAGAAGAATTTTTAGGACTGTCGTCAAAATAGCATGATTTTCATTTCAATTTCTTACAGGACACAAAACTTATCTCACGTCGTTCATTAACAGAGTTTTAAAACTGTCACAGAGCAATCACCCGAGTTAATTAATTGTAAATGAGAGAGTTAGAAGTTCTGATAGGTTACAGGTGCGCGGCACAGGATACATCCCAAGAGTGTGATTTTAGCTTGTTAGAGAGAAAGAGAGGGAGAATTATAATTTGTTTATTTGTCATTTCTATTATCGTTGTTTATTGTGCTTGATAGAGTTCTGAGAGATGAAAGTGAGCATTAGATTGATTTGTGTGAGAAAGTGGGCCCTGGGAACATGAGTGAGAGAGAGGAGAACAAATCTGAAAGTCAATGAGTGTGGACGTGTCTTTTCATTGTGAACATTCATTTGTGATTTCTTATAAATATATCTTGTGTTGTAAATATGTAAATAAACGATGTAAATAAAAACAATCGTCATTATTAACCAGTGCCAGTGACAGGGAGGAACCCCGTCACAAAACCTTTGATATAATAGTTCCGTTCCGTTTCGCAAAGTACTAATATTGTAGTGGATAATGGTATTTTGCAAAACGGAACGGAACCTGTTGTGTGTGTTTCTTTTCTTATTACCGCAGAACTGAATATTTAAGATATCGATCAAGATTCAGGTAGTGAAGATATTTTTAAGCATACAGCAAACTGCAAATCATGCGTTTTAAGATCTACCTTTACATAATAATGTTAAACTTATTTTGCATATCGATTTAGTTGAAGACAGAGAGATGTTATTTGCAACAGGGCCTGCGATTGTATTTGTACATATAATTGATATAAAGACAAGACTTTTGAAGAAGCTTGAAAGGTTAAAAAAATATGCTTTATTATGCTGGATATATGATGGATGAATTACTTTCCTCTTCAACCATCCTTGTCTCTTATATTTCTTTCCCCCTGAAATTTTGATGATTGAAAGGATGGGATGAAATAAATAACAACAAAATGCTTGTATGTGTTTCATCTTATTCCAACTTAACTGTGTTTCGTTCCGTTTCGCTAAATACTAATACCCACACGGATATTGGTATTTAGCGGAACGAAACGGAACCAGAGATGACCATACTGGGAAAGCGCGACAACTCTCTTTACCTTTAGACTGCACATGAACGACATTTTTTTCATAATAATCTATTGACAGTAAACTTTGAAGGCAAAGCATTAATAATTTTTTACTATTTTACATCAGTGATAGGTGTACGTCTCTCATTAAACACAGTTCACATAGTCACTACAGAAATTACTAGTAGTATTCAGCGGAACTAAACAAATCTCAGCAAAACTAAAACACAATGGAATAAATATATGAAGAAATAAGTTGTTACGTGAATGTCGTATATTTTCCTTTAATTAAAAATGACTTGTTCTCTCAGTTAAACTTATTTTGGAATATTCTGATTTACCCAGGATTCATGAAAGCTAAAAAAATTGGTTGATGTCATGAATACTACGGCAGCTTTAGGTTGTTTTTGGTTAGTTCTTGTTTTTTTTCTCTTCAAATAAAAAGATGTGGTTCCGTTTTGTTCCGCAAAGTACCGATATCCGTGTGGATATTGGTAATTTGCGGAACGGAACGGAAAAAGATTTGATCATTTTGAAATACTTTTCTTGCCTCTTCTTTTCAAATATAAATGGTGTTTAACTTACAGAAAATGAAAAGTTAACAAAACTTTTTGTTTAATTGTATTTTTTTTTTTTTAAAAAGAAGAAGAATTTTTAGGACTGTCGTCAAAATAATTTCCAAGGCCGTAACTAAGCTGAAATATTTAGTGAGGCAAGAGTGCTGGGCATTCCTAGTCTCAAACGGGGCAAGGGTATTAATTGATGGCCAGTGATGCAGTTTTCCAGTTGAGGGGGGGGGGGGAGGTCCTGAAACCTGGACATTAGAAAATAAAAGATTTAATCTTATAAAAAATTTACGTTTTGAGTTGTCTCCTGCATGACACAGTAATCAGAGCGTATACTCTAGAATTGCAGACTTATGAGTTGAACCCTACATCGCGGATTCGAATCCCACATGCGGGTTGTCGAGACCGGTCCTTCCGATGAGACAGCAAAAACCCAGGTCCTATGTCACAGTAAGTGATGGCACAGAAAGATCTCTCACTGTTCAATCATCTTCAGTGACCTTAAAGCCCAGTAGAGTCATTTAAAACTAGGAGCCCTCCACCGGCAAATAGTGGTGTCTCATTATGAATGAGAAATTCTTGGAAGGGACGTTAAACAATCAAACAATTTACAAAACGAACATTTTGAATTATATTTTACATGCGTTCTACATGAAAATGAGGCACCTGTGAGATGAACGATTTACAGAAATTGAAACAAAAGTTTAAAATATTAATATAGCATAAAGACACATATAATTCGTATGTTCAATGTTAAACTTTTTTTCACTTTTCAGAAAACTCTAAAAATTTTGTGAGGCATTTGCCTCACTTGCCTCAATGGTAGTTACGGCCTTGATTTCAATGCTGAGCATGATTTTCAATTCAATTCCTTACAGGACACAAAACTTAGCTCATGTCGTTCATTAACAGAGTTTTAAAACCTTTGATATAATAGTTCCGTTCCGTTTCGCAAAGTACTAATATTGTATTGGATAATGGTATTTTGCGAAACGGAACGGAACTTGTTGTGTGTGTTTCTTTTCTTATTAGTGCAGAACTGAATATCTAAGATATCGATCAAGGTTCAGGTAGTAAACATATTTGTTAGCATACAGCAAATTGCAAATCACGCGTTTTAAGATCTACCTTAAGTTTACATAATAATAAAGTTAAACTTATTTTGCATATCGATTTAGTTGAAGACAGAGAGATGGTATTTACGTTTTCCTATCAACATCAAGGCCTGCGATTGTATAAAGACAAGACTTTTGGAGAAGCTTGAAAGGTTAAAAAAAAATGCTTTATTATGCTGGATATATGATGGATGATATACTTTCCTCTTCAAACATCCTTGTCTCTTATATTTCTTTCCCCCTGAAATTTTGATTATTAAAAAGATGAGATGAAATGAAATACAACAAAATGTTTGTATGTGTATCATCTTATTCCAACTTAACTGTGTTTCGTTCCGTTTCGCTAAATACTAATACCCACACGGATATTGGTATTTAGCGGAACGAAACGGAACCAGAGATGACCATACTGGGAAAGCGCGACAACTCTCTTTACCTTTAGACTGCACATGAACGACATTTTTTTTCATAATAATCTATTGACAGTAAACTTTGAAGGCAAAGCATTAATATTTTTTTTACATCATTGATAGGTATACGTCTGTCATTCAAAACAGTTCACATAGTTACTACACATGACACAGCAGATCAAAAATTAACGGCAGAATAATTCATAACTTATAGACATTTTATTTTTTGGTCCTTTACTTCAGACACTTGACACTTTCTTTGGTTGGTTTCCTAAGATATAAAATGGCAGAATAATTTGTAATAAATTACCTAATTATATTCATTTTTATTATATAATATATTCATATTTATTCCCCCTAGGGTGCCCCACAACTGGTTCCGTTCCGTTCCGTTCCGTTCCGCAAAGTACCATTAGCCGATTTTCCTTAGCATTGTGAATCTAAAAATAATAGTGATTTAACTTTTTAAACGCTTTAAATTCAATGTTAAATTTTACGAGGGTATCATGCAGAATATTATTTTTTTTTTCTAGAGAGTCAACATGTTTCTATTTTTGTTGAGAAAATGTTTAACATTAAGCAATTGCTTTTATGTCTTTTCAATGTTTTATTAACCGTATTAATCATGCTGAAATGTGATGCTCCTAATGCTTCTAAAAATAAAGGAATTTGTTAATCTGATAATTGTTATTTAAGATTTATTATTTGATATGGGTCTACAGTTTTTATTTTACCCATTTCTTGATAATTGTAGATATCCGTCATCCATATCAATTACAGAAACTTCTTATTTCAAATAAATTTCCAAGTACTGTTTATTATAGGAATTGCTTTGAAGTACATCAATAAAATTCAATTGTGGTCGCATTTATTTTTTGGAGACACACGTGTGTGAACAAAATTAATTGAGGAGTACAATGTAACACCCTGATCAATTATAGGATTACAACAAAGCTTTGATGGTCATATTTTTTAAAATACATTTCTGCTGTGGATTAAAAATATGTCATTGATTGATTGATTGTATACTGTTTAACGTCCTTTTCCAGAGTATTTCACTGATATGGAGACGTCACAATTGCCGGTGAATGGCTGCAAATTTAGGCCTATGCTCGGCACTTACGGCCTTTGAGCAGGGAGGGATCTTTATCGTGCCACACCTGCTGTGACACGGGGTCTCGGTTTATACGGTCTCATCCGAAGGACCGTCCCATTTAGTAGCCTTTTACGATAAGCAAAGGGGTACTGAGGATCTAGTATAACGTGGATCCCCACGGGGCAAAAATATGTCATTAAACCCCAAAAAAGAATTTATCTGACTATTGTCATGATTGTTGAAATATTTTAAAAAGCTTCATTTTTTTATACGGACGCTTGATGCCTTTCAACATACTCTGTTTATTTATGTATGATCTTAACAATCATGCAAAACCTGATGTGCTAGTTGAAAAGGATTACTGAAAATAATTGCCCCTAATTTTTTCGGATATTTCAATGATAAATAATTAAAAAGTCCAAGGAAGAAAATACAGTATTCATCTCAAGTATAAATAAATCTTCATGAAGGTATACATTGTTTTATTCTATTTTTATTTAGTCTTCAATAAGAATCGTTTTACATAATATATTTCTTCCTAGTTTCCTAAAGTAATACACTGTTTGCTTAACATTTCAATATCACTATTCCTGTCCACTGCTAAGAATGTTAATGAAGGTTTTTTGCATATATTTTGCCATATCCTGATGAGGGACCGTACGCTACACACACAATCTTTAAACGCAATGAATAAGTTTTATGTTGAATGGATTCGTTGAAAACACAGCAAACACATGCCCAACATGTATGTACAGCTGCAGACTGCCTTTCATTTCGAATTATTTACATTATATGTTTTGCCCATAAGATACAAGTATAGAGTAGTACACAAATATAGACCTTAAATAAGACAGTCTAGGAATGCATTCCTTTCGCTTTAGGTCTATGGTTTTAGTTACATTGCCTGAAATAAGACTCTCTGGAAGACGAAATTATAGTTTATATGGATATAAGTTAAATTGAACGTACCATACAATGTAAATTATACATTGTAAATCAATTGTATGCGATTGTTTTGACTGAATAACTCATTTCCAGTTTGATATTTAAAAACTTATTAAAATCCCATCTGAGATTTAGAATATGTACTTATTTAATTACTATCTTACATGTCAGGACATATTATAACCGTTGATAATTAAGTATGTTTAATTATAGTTTATATGGATAAAAGTTATATAGAACATACCATATTATGTAGGTACATTGTAAATCAATTGTATGCAAATCTATTTTACTGAGTAACTCACTTTGCAATTGAGATTTGAAATTATATATATTTTTTAATTAAAATCGCATTTGAGTTTTAGAATATGTACTTATTCAATCACTATATTATAAGTATACGTTATGATAAAACCGTTTTTAGTTAAGTATTTTGGCCATAGATGCAGCAATTGAAGGCTTACACGAGTGCTGAGTGCCGAAACGATTTTAAATGAACTACATTGTTCTTATTTTCTTAGTGTGGATTATCCCTTTACCTTACTAATTGACTTTGATTACTAGAACTGCACCTAACGCAGTATTACAATTACATAACAGAAACAGATTTTGGGATTTCCAGTTGCATATTTTTAGAAAAAATAATTGGAGTTAACAAATTACTTAGTAGCGCTGGATGGCGAAAGGAAGTAGATTTACGTTGACAGTAAGCGCTTAGCGCTTAAAAAGAAAAAAAGAAAAGAAAAGCGTTTTAAAAGAAATTTATTTTTTGTCATTATTATTGCATGCTAAAATTAGCAAAGTTCTACCACATAATGCGAACAATTGAAAATGCATGTATATTTTATTTGATTTAAATTGTAAACGGGTCAAGCCATGTTTTTATTTTCAGCACTTTCTCCTCTTTCATTAAAAACCAATCTATTTTCGCTTTCTTATTTCGATAAACTCTAAGAATTATTTCGTACTGTCATCTAAATCTAAATACACATGGCCCGAATCTGGTATATTTATACCAGGCTGCCTTGTGTCCAAAGGTTTTGTTTTAAAATTGACAGAGTAAGATTGAGTTATCTCACTGTAATCGATAGAAATTTCAGCTAAACCTCTAAACACATTTCTGTTGTTCAGTACGTCATAATCTGACATCATCGTGTCTGATACATTTACTGGATCATTTCGAAAAGTAACATTTCTGTTTCTTATATTAATAAATTTCCTTAACAATATGATCACGACAAACACAAGTCCAGAGAACAACAATGTAGAACATATAATTGAAACAATGATCACAGAACTTGGAAATCCCGAAGAATTTGCAGTGGAAATATTGGAATTGGTTTTCCAATTGATTTTTTCGTTATCAATAATAATTTCTGATTTAGTATAAGTGTCTATGTCCTGTATTTGATAGCTTCGATCTAAATTGATTCCTATTGAAGTTATTCTCGTCAAAAAAACAAGTGACGATCTGACCTTCGGACTCAAGGGTTCCGTCGAGGTGTGGGAACCACTTGTGTCTGCAATGAAAAAAATGATACAATAATTATAAGGATGTACTTATCTTTTTGTTTCTTTCGAGGAACAAATATTCGATTATAATTGGAACGTAGTTCAATTTTTATACACAAACCACGCATCTACTTAATTTTCAGGTTTAAAGAAATACATTGTATGAATACGTTTGTGCATACAAACCAAATCCCTTTCTTTTATATTTCAATACAAACTATTTTTAAAAGATTCCTCAATGTACATACTTGTTTATTATCTTTTGGGGTAAAAAAAATCGAAAAATAAATGAAGTTTTGATTCAAATTTGCAACCAAAAATTCACTCTGATGATGTTTCCATCATCATAGTTCCTGTATATTGTTTGTGTAATGTGTTCCGTAATGTAACCATGCATTGTTGAACAAAACTTTTTATGCCTACATACAGGGTCCATTTATTCTATAATGTAGTATTTACAATTCAATCAATAAAACGAATATAGGAAAGCAAAATATTTTATTACTTGTCATATACCATTATGATGGGGGATATTATGTTTGTTATGTCTGTCTAACGTAATTCGTTTCTTCAGACTGTCCTTCCGTCGCCTTGAATGAAGCTCAATTTAAAAATGAGTTTATGATGCTGGGCTTTCCATTGACCTTGGCCTCAATTTTCTAAAGTTTAGTTTCAAGTCAAATATTTCTTTTAAAGTTTATTCACAGATGAATAATTTGGTAGGAATTTATCAGCTTTATCTGATTTCTTTTATCATGATTCCAAAAATGACCTTTGACTTTATATATCATTCATTGTGATAAACTCACTACACGTACAATTAAGAAAATCATTTTTAATTTGTTTTAAATCTAACGCAATACATTTTATACGAATTTTATACACAAATTTCTTGCTACATTACAATAAAAATATTTGCAATACATTCATGTCTTATAGACAATTTATTCTCGTTTTTTTTTATCTTTAAATTTAACGTAACATAAACATTACTTACCAGCCATATCTGTGTTCAGTCGACATCCAAAGGCAAAATTACAAAACATTTTATTACATCTGCATATTTCCTGACATTTGTCACCGTACGTAGGATATCCACACATTTTTGAGCAATTAAAATCAAAATATCCTGGTTTGCAGCCTGCAAAAGGTTTTAATAGTATCATTTACGTCATCTGCACTGTCAAAATGTTTTTTTTAAATAGATTCTAGGCACAATTTGTTTTTTTTAGTATTCACATCTTTAAACATTACTTAAAGAATGAAAAGCCATTTTATGTGTTTTTTTTTTATTTTAAAGATAGATTTTATCTTTGAAATATAAAAACAAAATGCTTACCACATTGAATGTATGTACATGAACTGTTTAATGAATCATGATCTGCAAATATATCGAAAGTCATTCATACTTACTTGTACAGTTCCCTGTAATTTGATCCTTGTAATAGCCATCACAGCACACTGGGCCTGTGTTACTTGTGTAGGAAACAAAAGAGAGTATTAAACTCTTTTGATTATTAAGAACACACGAAGACACCCTTTTACCACCACCCCCGCTCACAAACTCTCCCCTACCACACAGAAAGAAAGAAAGCGTTTAGAATACCAGCATACAAATGAACAGAATCAAATATTTCTTATCTTATGCTTACCTATCACATATTTCTTGACCAAACCCTGTACCTGAAAAGATCATAAAACATAAATATTTTAAAACATGGGAATTGGAGACCATTTTGATAATTAATTTTTTTTCTCTCCTACAACACTTCAGGAATTTCCGCATTGAACAGGAAGTATTTGCTTAATTCATAAAAATATAACTCGAGTTCAACTCGATAAATTTGATAAAGATATAAATGGAAATGTATTTACAATTCAGAATATTTACATTTAAACCAAAACTATGAAATCATGTAAATTAGAAAATATTAGACATTTTCATGCCTAACAATCGTATGTCCCTAACTGATTACTATACGTTTTGAACAGTAGTGCTCATTAGAATTATTTAGTACAGGTATACTTTTAAACTTATTGATTTTATGAGTTTCAATCTGATCTTCCTTACTATCACTGAAAGCAATTATCATTTATTAATTCTTTAGGGATCTGGAGAGATAGTAATAATTTTAGCAATTTTAATTATTCAATATTTTGTATTCCTATGAGAACCGAGTACCGTACGGTAACAGTTAACAGCAGCATTTGAGTATTTATTGCATTGAGAAATTACTTTTAATAAAAGTTTGATTGGCCATCTGGAATATTTATACTAGATGAGGTTCAGATAAGCACCAAAGACTAAGATTGGTTATCTGAGACAAGTTAAAAATGGAAGAGTTGATTGTAAAAGTGGGGGAAGAAGAATTTGGCTTCAATGCAATATCTTTGGAAAAAATTCCAGATTCTTACCTAAAAAGATTAGTTTTGGAAGAGAACAAGTGTAAGACTATGTCCTTCCCGCGATGCCGGGAAAGCTTTCGTGCGATTCACGAGTTTTATTTCTCGGGTAAATTGCATATTCCGAAAAGTGTCTGTGTGGGAAAATTCAAAGAAGAGCTGGAATTTTGGGGAATTGATGAGTCGGCAATGGAAGAATGCTGCCTGAGAAAATTGTACGATTATGATCTTCAGCAGAAGTCGCTTTTGAAATTCAAGTGTGACTTTAGCAGACGTCAAAAGAAATGTGAAGATCGGGACAACAATAACATCTCCACAAAGTCACTCAGGCAAAAGGTCTGGGAAATATTGGATTACCAGAATGACAGTATCTATGCCAAGGTATTTCTCAGAGAGTATTTTATTGGAAAAAAATATTACATGGATCATTAATCATAATTAGCCTGTAAAATAACTGCATACAGGGACATTTTCGTCCTGGTCGGAAGTAAGCGAATTTAAAACATTGCGAAAATGAAGTTAATGGTATAATTAATATTATATAAAAATTAAAACGGAGAAAACTTGTTTCCAATATTGAAAGGGTGAAAATAACACGGTTCGAAAATAACCCTCAATACAGTATAAGTCAGATATATATATATTTTTATATCCTAGACGATACAAGTGACAAATGACTGCAATATACTACGAGTCCCGACAGTCATTGAAAGTAGTATTTTTAATTTAACTTTTGATATCCATATTAACTCACAATTCGGTAACTTTAGTCAGAAATGGTTAGCGCTCCGTGCCATCAACATTTAATTTCACGTAAACAACGACATCAATAAGTCTATCAGCAAGATTGACTGATTGTATGTTGGTTAACGTCCCTCTCGAGAATTGTTTACTCATATGGAGATGCCAAAACTTGCCGATGGACAGCTGCAAATTATGTCCTATACTCGGCACTTAAGACCATTAAGCAGGGAGGGATCTTTTTCGTGCCAGCACCTACGACACGGGGCATCGGTTTATACGGTCTAATCCGAAGGGCCGGTCTCCAAGTCCCACAGTGGGATTCGAACCCGCGACGTAAGGATCATCTCTATACCTCGCGACTCTAGAGCAGACTCTCTCACCACTGCGCCACGCGGGCGACTCTATGAATAAGATTATAGATCAATAAAGAATAAAAGGGGAAGTTGATATTTTATGGTTAAAATAAATAAACAATAGATCATAGCTTAAAATTATTTTGAATAAATGCAAAAGTCAATGCAACTACTACAGGAGTGTGTCAAATACGCAACCACTGCACTTAACAATAAAAAAAATAAAAATAAAGGATGTTTAAATATACATTTAACATGCACATTAAATTTTTTTATAAAAATGCAAAGAAAAAACAACTTTTTAATCTTTGTTTTTATTTTAGAAAAATAAATAAGGAACTAGTAGGAGGGGAGGGTATTTTCTTTAGCACGCAACAAACCTCTATTATTGTTTCTTTTTCTCGCTCTTTTGCTTCATTCTGCATTCTTTTGTTTTATTTGCTTTATTATATTTTTAACAATTGTTTCACGTTTCTTTTCATTTAGGTAAACAAAATTAAATTCCATATTTTTACATCTGGAAACACAGAATTAAGATGCTTTGTACATTTGTAACTTTGCTTTTTTTGCCCTCATTGTTCTTCATGATTTAAATCGAGAAATGGTTACTTGAACACAAACGGTTACTGTAAAATAAGTAATTTTCACGGGGAGTTAATTATCATTGTTTTCGAGGTATGGAAAGACCCACGAATTTATGACCACCATGGAATGTAAATTAAACTTGCATTATTACTTAACAATTGTCCCCTCACATATCATATCAATATTTTTTTTCTCAAGCCTCGAAAATTTGCACCCACGAAATTTTTTACTTTTTTTGAAAAAAAAAAACGAATATGTCCGATCAATTTTTTGGATAATAATAAGATACAAGAAATAAGAATGATTACATTCTACTGATACTTAATATCTTCTGATTTTTATTTGCAGGTGTACCTTTTTCTATCTACCCTCGTCGTCTTGGCTAGCTGTATTATGATAGCCGTTAGTACACTACCGGAAATCAGGTCCAAACTAATAATGGAAACTGAAAACAAAAATACGACCAACCTCGAGATCCAAAACCAAAACCAAAACTCGCTTTCTTCTAATGTCTATTGCAAGGAGACGATACTTGAATTGAATAAAACAAAAACAAATGTAGAAAATTGCAGAATGGAATTTTGCATTCTTTGCGATGAATTTGAAATTCTTGGTTTCCCAATATCTAACTCTTCCCAAAGAAATATCATTATGAATATTTGCAAAGGCTGCTTGTATGCGGACGCTACTTTTAAAACGGCTTGGATTAAAAAAGATACAACGTTATCAACAACGGCTAAAAATAGCATACAATTGTTTCTTTTTGAAATCATTATTATGACTCTCTTTACTTTTGAGTTTCTTCTTCGTTTAACCTGCTGCCCAAATTTAAAGCTGTACTTTTTCAGCATCCTAAATATCATGGACGCTGTGACCCTTACTGCAAATTACGTTCGGTATGGGATATTCTTTTTCGAAATAAATATAGCAGAATCAAAATTCGAGTTCCTACTATATTTTCAAACGTTTCGAATTCTTCGATTACTGAGATCACTGAATAGGTTAGTTGCATTTAGAGTACTTAGGTATTCCGTGCGAAACGGGCGAAAAGATTTGACCCTGATGTTGTCGTACATGTTCATAGGGATGTTGATATTCTCAAATTTCATTTACTTTTTTGAATCCGAAAAAAATATTCCTACCATGTTTGATGCTTGGTGGTGGAGCATTGTCACCATGACAACTGTGGGATACGGGGACATGTATCCAAAATCAATTACTGGGAAGATAATTGGCGGAATGTGCGCCATCTATGGTGTTCTTATGTTTGCAATGACCGTACCTATCTTTGTAAATACGTTTCACTCGCTGTATAAATATGCAGTCTTTGCGAACATGCAGTCTCAGAAAACCAAAATAAAAGAAGAGGAAACGGACTCTAAGATACTTGCAGAGAAGACGGCTTGAAAGGTTAATGATTGACACTTTTTGGCATCAGGCTGTAAGAGCTTGCATATACCAGTATGTCCAACGTTTAATATTTGTACTTAGTTCTCTCTTTTTGTAAATATTTGGTGAATAAAATGTCCAAACATCATTTTTTTTGTTTGTGTGTGTTTACGTAAACGAACGTTTTTTTTCTTTTACCAGTGTTACAACGCGAAATGTAATAACAACACGAAACGTAATAAACCTTGATTTTTACATTTTGTGTTATTACATTTTGCGCTGAAATCAACGCAAAATGTAATAACGCAAAATTTAAGAACAAACTTTTGAGGATTATTACATTTCGCATTATTACATTTTGCGTCGAGATCAACGCAAAATGATATAACGCAAAATATAATAACATAATTTTTGGATTATTACATTTTGCGTTGTTATATTTTGCGTCGAGATTAAGCAAAAGGCAGGAACGCAAAATGTAAAAAAAAAACAAAAACATTTTTTTCGTCAGCCAGATTGAGTACAATTTCAATAGTGTAGCGGCCGATGAAAAGAAAATAAAACAAAAAGGAAAATTATATATACGCAATTTCTTACAATTAATAAATTTTATAATATATTGATTTAATAAACAACATGTATTTTAAATCAGTTTAATAAATGTATTCATATTATAGGTGTTGCAAAGTAGAAACGTGCATCTGTGGGCAGGGTTGTTGGAGGGTATTGACCAGTGTGCCTTTTCTTTTTTTTTTTGTAGACAAATGTAATGAATCTAAAAAAAAAAACCAACAAAATATTCATTTGTACTGGCAGGTGTAAATGTATAGCCGGAAGGGGTTTATTGATACCATACTGTGCCATGCAAATCTCCAGCATTGCAGACAAGCGAAAACAAAATTCTATTTCTCTCTTTTTTTTTTACATCCTATAATAAAATGGATTGTTTCTGCATGTCCACAATAATGCAATACTAAACATACGAAGTAATCATCCAACCCTATCCCTGCCCTTCCTCGCTTGACACACACATACACTTCTAATTTGTTAACCAATGTATACATGCTGAATATGCATATCAAGAGCTTTTAATGAACCTATGGTCAATCTTTAGTAATTAAATAATTATGTGTTATTGGTTAGAAGTTTAATAAGACTATCAAAAATATGCCAATCAAAGTTAAATCAATTCTGTATAATTAAGCACAGTGCATTCAATATAACTAAAAGCAAAGTCAGAAAAACGATACATTTAGAAGTATTTATGTCTGTAAAAGCCCTAACGTTGGTCTCATTGTTTTAGTTCTAAATATTTTAACAGCATGTTTCCCATGTTGGTTACATGTATTGTTTGAATCAATTTTATGATCTTTTTTGCTAAACGCAGTCAAAAAAAAAAAATTATGTTTTGTTTTATTACATATTTTTAATTACATTTTGCGTTGTCTTCAGTGCAAAAATAAAATAACGCAAATTGTTACAACGAAAAAGGACTTTATTGCATTTTGCGTTGATTTTGAAGCAAAATGTAATAACGCAAAATGTAATAATCTAAAAATCGTGTTATTACATTTTGCTTTATTACATTTTGCGTTGATCTCGACACGAAATGAAATAACGCAATATGTAATAATCCAGGTTTATCATATACTTAGTAGTAAATACACCTATTCTGCACGGTGTGATACGGGTGACGTCACAATACCCCATATCACGGACCAGTCCGAAAATCCATATCACGTATCGGACCGGCGGGTTGAAAATCCATATCAAACCGGAAGTAACGTTTGTATCAATTTTAAAGGTTAATTTTCTTGATTTTATTTAAATATATATATAAAATAATTCTTCAGTGACATTTGTAGTCTTAATTTTTTGCCAGTTACCTAAAACTTTTCTATTACATTTGAAAGAAAAATGTCATAAACAAGCATGAAACATTCTTCAATGACCATATGTAAACTCGCATATTAAGTATTTTAAATATATGATAAATAGAATACTACATATTAAAATCCATATCATATGTTACATCAGCCCTCGGGCCCCTCATCAGCCCTCGGGCCTTCGGCCCTCGGGCTGATATGCGACCACGCGGGATGATATGACATATGATATGGATTTTAGTATGTAATATTCTCTATTTATTACATTTCACGTTGTTATTACATTTCGCGTTGTAACATACCAGGACATAAAAATGAACGAAATCGCAAAAAAAATTAAATTGCTCTGCAAGGAATGTGATACAGATTACACAATATGTGGATGTTAGCTCACCCGAGCTGAAAAACTCAAGTTTTTCTGATCACCGTTTGTCCGTCCATCTGTAAACATTTCAACTTCTTCTCAATATCAACAGGGCCAGTTTTAATGAAACTTGGTACAAAGTTTCCTTGGATGAAAAAAAAACCTTTGAATATATTAATTATTAAAATAGAAGACCAAGTCCTCTTTCAAGGTCTTATTAAGAAAAGACAAAAGTAGGGTGAGGTCATCAAAAAATCTTCTCAAGAACCATTGGTCCAGAATTCCTTTTTAAATCTTGACTCCGAGGATAGGGCAACCACTGGATCAGAATAGCTGAAACTTATGTGGAAGTATCCTTGGCGTTGTATAGATTCTAAACTGTTAAAATCATGAACCCCGGGGCTATAAGGGGAGGGGGGGCACAAAATATAACAAGTCGGGAAATCTGTTCAAGTACATAATGGCAAAAGTTACACAGGTGAGTGATGTGACCCATAAGTCTCTTGTTGATCAACTTGTTATTCCTCTGTTTTATTTCAAAAGTTTGCCAGTCTAGCATACGAGGGCCGTTCAAAAATTACGCGGACTGTGCTATTATTTACTCTTACAGACGTCATATAGTTATAAAATTTCACAGAAATATGTATCTTAAAGATTCCAATAAATTTGGGGCAAAATTTCTGTATTTTAAAAAAATTCTACTAAAATTATCGGTAAGTTAATATCGTTGATGGAAAGGTCCGGCGCACGACAAAAAAATTGAAGCATAAGCATGCGGATTTAAAAATTTAGTTCATTCATTTTCTAAAATTCGCGATATTTTTCAACAATTTTCTCAAATGTACCTTTAAATTGTTCTATTATTATAAATTTAGATTTCTGACGTAATATTTGAAATACTAACAGAAATATAGTGATTTTTCTCTGATGCGATTCCCGTGAAAACGACTTTGAAAATGAAGTCTTCTGAATTGACGGCGCACCACACTTTTGTTAAAGTATGTGTAATGCTCTAGATATCAGCAACATAGATCCAAAATATGCATAATAAAACATGTAGTAAACTAGGCTACTCGTGACATTCGCCCACAAATAGCAAATTGAAATTTTAGACAGTTAGACCTCAGTAAAAAGGCTATACGGGAGGACGGAAAGAAGATTATAGACGAAAAGTTAACTTTATCCGGACTGTAAAGAACGTGATTAAGAGTCACCAATATCACACTATATCTCATACATATGTAAGTAGTTTTTGGTTTTAAAACAAAAAAAAAAAAGAATATTCTTTACTTATTTAATAGATTTTAAATTTGACAAGAAATGGTGTTTTGATGTTGAGTAGATAAGGTAACTCAAACTATACAGGTACTCAAGGGAAAATGTTGAGAAAATGAAAGCTCAATCACATATTTTTTATAATGCTTGTGACGTCGAAGATTTTGCTGCGCCGTGACTTAATGGTATGTCCTGAAAAATCACTCAAAATTAATACCAATTTACAACATTTTGATATAAAATTTTGAAGACCATATAAGTAAAGATTCTTTTATATTATTTGTGAAATTTTGCCCGATTATGTTGTCAAATATTTCTTCTGTGCAACAAGTCCGCGTAATTTTTGAACGGCCCTCGTATAACTCTCATAAGAAGTTTAACTTTTTTCTACAAAAAAGTAATTAAATTTCAAGTTTAGTACATGTACATAATCTCAACACTTTGATATATCTATGTATCAAAACAAAGGAAAGTCGTACCTTTATTGTGATTCCATTAATCGTTTAAATTAACAAATCAGAATATTTTTTTTCAAAAATATAAGGAATAAAATAAAAAAATATAATAGAATATCACCAATCTGTACACAATGAAAACATAACATCTGATAAGTATTTCACCGTTACTGTTTTGTTTGTTTTGATAAATTTCGTTGTTAACTGACTTTGCTTTTTGATGCTGGTATCATTTTAATAAAATACAAACTTCAAGAAGGTTACTATTTTCTATCCCGATGAAATATAATACTTGGTCATAGTTTAAAGAATATTTATTTCATCTTCTATTCTATTCCACCTTATAACTTTTTAAAAATGAAATTATTTATGAGCGTATTGTTGTTTCTATTAGCCTAGAGAAGAAAGACCAAGCCACTTATTAAAGCCTGTGTTTTTTGTTGTTTCCTAATTGATTTACGTCCCTATTGAGAATATTTCACTCATACCGAGATTTAGGGATCAGCTTTTTATTCTGTGACTCTTGGGCAAAATTTGCACGGGTCAGTCAATGTATTGCTTTAAGAGATATACCCGAAGGGTGAATTATTTCTTTAAAAAAAACAGACTTCTTTTACAATTGTCATCTGCAAGTATTTCATTAACATATCAGTGATCAATGATATAGAAGTCTATCATATGAACAAAATTATAGATAAGTAACTGTTACCAAATTAAACACGTCTAAAATTATAAAACTACAAATTTTAAAATTAATCTTGTTTTGAAAAAGAGTTCGTTTTAAGTCTATGTGAATTTTTGCTAAAAATTTAAAATAATCATAAAAAAGATTTCCTTATAAAAGGATTATTTATGAGGAATCGCGGAAACGATATTATTGACATTATAATTATAATGATATATTACTTACGCGTGGAAATGAATTCAAGTATTTCAAAACTGTAAATATTGGAACAATTTCCTAATTTAAAGGGATGTGTTTGAATTTTTTTTATTTTCTGCATAAATAGAAAAAAAGAAGAGAAATAACTTAAGTCAAAGGATAAATGTGACGCTAAATTAAAAGCATCATTGTAATCATAAGTGGATATATATTAAATCAGGAAAATATACTCAATTTTCTAATTGAATTCAAGTGAGTCAGGAATAGAAAGGTCAAACATGCTACAATAGACATTTTCCTGATAAAACCATTCCCTTTAAATGTAAAAAATAATAATAAATGATAAAAAAAAATTACGAGTAACTTTATGAAGTTGATGTTTTTGATTTTTAACTTTGATGGATTTAAAAAAAAATGAACACTGTAATCTTCTTGATACCACAATATAATTCAATTAAAGTGCCTTTCCTTACGGTTTGATACTATTTCAATTTCAGTTGAAGAGACACCTTTTACATTAGCTATGTCATCGTATGAGTAATTCGTACTCTTTCCACTTTCGTTAAAATTTGATGATTCCGAACATGAAATTGAGTCCTTGAGGGAGGAACAAGGCCCAGTCATATTCAATCTGTTATAATCGGTCGGTATATCCGTATTTGTGTGAAGATCTTCCAGCTCTTCATAATGGGACTCTGCCGTTTCCTCTGATTGTTTCCGTTGATTGGATTTGCTCTCCTTTGAAGAACAACATCTCATCGTTCTTTTGCAGACGTACGTCAGTATGAGAATAAGGAAAATGAAGTTTGCCCCCAATATGCCCCATAGAATGGGATTTTTCAAAATTTCTTTAGTTCCTGACGCAACAATATTTTCGTTTTGCTGGTCTGAATCTTGAGTAGAAGATTCATTCTTTACTGTATGGTCTGAGCTTTTAGTGGAATATTCTCTCTTTGTTGTTGGGGGATGATTCAGATCTTCTTTCCTTGCAACGATTGACATCTGTTTCATGAAGGTGATTTCTATAGAATAAAAGGGTTGAATTTCAAAATTAATTATTATCTGAAAATTCAAGTGAATTTCTATAAGCACATATACACATACTGGATGCTAAGAAATTGATAGTTTTAGCTTTGAAAAATTGATTTCTAATTTGTATAGTATTTGTTTTAATATAATATTTTTTTTGAAAAACAGCAATTATACTTTATTTATAATTATAAATTTGTTAATTTAATTCCTTTACTTCCTCTGGATCACAGGAATATAAATTATAATACCTGAGATGAGATTAGTAAGATATTCAAATATATATTACGATCGATAGTTGTTTGCACACATCCTGTTGCTTTGTCACAGAGCTCTCTCGGACAGGCACATTTGCCATCTAGACATTTTTTACCATAGTATGGGTAATCACACACTCTTGTGCAATTTGCACCATGAAATCCGGGTTGACACGCTCATAAAATATTGAATTGAAATGAGTCTTTTATATATTTAAGATTCTAAAATTACTTTTGTTGTTAAATGATTATAAACTTTCTAATTTTGCTCAATATTCTTCAGAAAATATGTACAGGTATGATTAATATAATAAATATGTTACTCACGAACACATGTGTTATTTGCAAGCAGCATTTCATCTGCACAGCATGGTCGGAAAAGCCTATTGAATTCGAAGTAATATAAATTTTAGAGTTTGTAAAAGTGTGAAAAGAATGATGTTTAATCCTATGTTTACCCCATAATTATATGGATGTCACTCATTGGATGTTTTCTGATATCCCGAAGTTGTAACATTTTAAAGAGTTGTAATTATGAGATTGAAGAAAAGAAAAAAAAAGATTTTGTATATTTAATCGTGTAGAACATTGACAGTGATAGATAAAACATTGGATAAAAGTAGAATCTGCAATAGTTTGTTGTCATTTTTGTCCGAATTTTTGCAAATATTTTGTCAAGGCTCGTGGATGAAAAATAACCCATTAAATTCAACCACGAATTATTAGAGTTACTATATTTATCATTATCAGATTAATCTTGGTTTGAACATGCGCTAATAAAAAAAGAGTAAAATATACTTGTGACATTCATAAACAATAACCAAATTATAAGGCAGAATTTTTTTTCGCCAAGAGGGTATATACCTTCCACTAATTTGTTTGCTTGCCAAACCTTTGAATAAAATAACGGATAAAAACATATTCAAATTTTGTTTTATATTAATGAATAAGTTAAAATTATCTATTTTTCACCATTAAAATTCACTTACCCATCACAAAAAGCGCTGACATTCCCATTTTGTGAACGTGAAATAATTACAAGAACTATATAGTATATTTTTTTCATTCTTTCATAGTTTTTTTATCAATAGTTTGCACTAAAAATTTAGTGTTGTTATTGTTAATAAAGAAAACCTCTTTCCTAAATAAATAACTAAAATCCTTAACTTCCTTAAGTATTATCCTGAAAATAGGACCATACATTAATTAAGCACAAAAATATACTTAAGTTTCCTTCCGTGTTTTAAGTTGCAATGATAAATATAGGATAATTATAATAGTTTATCCCTGACCTCACAAGTGTTTTAATTATATGCTGAAGCAATCGCAACAAAATGTCGGGAAATTTGTTTAAAGTATTTATCAGATTGAACACAAATATAGAAAAACTCTTTCTTTAAAATTTATTTTTAATTGTTGCATACATTAGGTCAAAAGAATTCTGCACCCTTTTAGAATAGTTTGATACATATAATAACGTTGGATTTACATTAAATAAAAGCAAGTATGGATAAAAATACTCGAAACGGAAATAAATAAAGCTGGAAATTTTAAAGAATAAACTTAAAAGTCATATAAGGGAGCTAGCGAAAAGAAAAGTAATTGTAAACAATTCTTTAAATAAAAAATACTGAACAAAACAAAAAAGAAACAAGAGGCCCAGGGGCCACAGCGTTTGAACTTACCCCCCCCCCCGGGCATTTATCATTTGAACAAACTAGAATCTACACTACATGAGGATGATTCCATATAAATATAACTAATCATAGCTTTGAAGTTCTTGAAAAGTAGATTTTAAAAGGTTTCCCTATATATCCCTAGGTAAAACTTGGGTGGGCCATTTTGGACCTACCTGGGCCCGGGGGTCATGATTTGAACAAACTTGAATCTAGACTACCTGAGGATGATTCCACATGAGTTTCATCTTTCCTGGCCAAGTGGTTCTGGAGAAGAAGATTTTAAAAGGTTTCCTTATATATCCCTAGGTAAAACTTGGGTGGGCCATTTTGGACCCACCTGGCCCCGGGGGTCATAATTTGAACAAACTTGAATCTACGGTACCTGAGGATGATTCCACATGAGTTCCATCGTTCCTGGCCCAGTGGTTCTGGAGAAGAAGATTTTTAAAGATTTTTCCTATATATTCCTATGTAAAACTTGGGTCGGCCATTTTGGCCCCGACCAAGCCCGGGGTCATGGTT
>NW_026934012.1:0-11216 GCF_032062105.1 Saccostrea cuccullata | reverse complement strand
AAATCCTTTTTATGTTTGGGTTTGTCAAAACTTCCTTGCGGCACTGTGGATCAATTTTTTGTAAACGTTGTTGTTTTTTAAAAAAAAAACAAGAGCATCACAAAGCAAAACATCCACTCGCATGCAGCATATTTTTTAATTTAAGACATCGATATATACTGTTGCAAATTACATCACGCACAAAGGACAAATCACCCCCCCCCTCACACACACACACACAAGCGAGCTAAAAACTCCCCTGGGAGGGGATCAATGAGCTTCCAAATCCAATCAACCATGAACATCTTCTTGCTGTGGATTCACTTCTGAATGACCGAAAATTACGGTTAATATCTTAAAATACATGTACCATAGTCGACAAATCAATTAAGGATACAAATCTTCGTTAAAGACAATGTTGGCATATATACATGTACACCTAGAAAATATACAAATATTGGACCGAATCCATCATAAAAAGAAGTGAAAACACAGGCTTGTTCATGTAGAAGAATTTGACATTAGTCAACTGGCAGGGTTATCAGTTAACATGACGAATACGAAGGCGAAGGTAATACTGTGTCCGGAATCGTTAATAATCGCCCTACCCACGGGGACACAAAACGGTAATCAGCGTAAATTTTACAGTTTTACGTGGTCTCAAGAAAGGATTATTGTCATGTTAAATTCGTTCTAACCCTAGGAATGAAGTATTATTATTTTTCCTAAGAGAGAAAGAATATGCTTTTCAGGATACTAGGTGTCACTTTGACGCTGCATACTTTTTTTTTATCATTTTTTGAGGCAAGGTTAAAGTCTTAAATATTTGAATTTCCCCTGTCTGTGCAGGATTATTTAAACAGTGTGGGTGGAAGGCTGAATTATTACACAGGTAAACAAATAATCTGGAAACAAATAACCCAGTTCCTGAGATTATGTACTTGTCTGCAATTTGTAGTCCAGACTGTATTAGCCCTTTAAATGCATAATACAGACGCGACCTGTTCATATAGCTAGAATTTTAGAGTCTTTTTGCTATAACATCTGAATTATGATATACTTTAACATTTACAGGTGTATTTTTAACAGGGTAGATAATTAGATATCGTATCTCTGTATTTACTAGTACATCTGTAGTATACGCCCATTACCGAATTAATGTAAACGATCTTGTGTAATTCCAAAAAAATTGAGTTTTCGGGTTTATAGTCACGCTATATTTTAATTATATAAAATTTTCACACACAGGGTATATACAATTTTTTCCCATATTTTAAAAAAGTGACATTTATTCAGACCTACACGGATCAATGCATGACAACTGCACAATTATTGTATACTGAAGCATTTCACTAAAATATGTACATACATGTATATTATATAAATATTGCCTAACTATAAACCCGAGACTCAATGGAATTGAATGACTCTCATGCATGTATGTATATTATTTTGAAATGAAGTTATGAATCTTGAAATTAAGGACATACGCAACGTACCTCACCTATACTGATAATTTTTCAAGATATTCTAAATTTAAACTTATAATACCATTACATGTTCTTAGACAAAAAATCAGCATGCGTTACCAGAGGTTTTGAAAAGATATCAAATTGTGAAAAAATTTGCATTCTTCAAAGAAAAATGCACAAAAATTACAGAACATAAATTCCAGATTTTTTTTTCATCAAAAATTGTTCAAGAAGAGTTGTACAAATCCATATATAGAAAATTGTTCTAGAGAGGTGTACAAATCCATATATAGACATTAAAAGTATTGCACACGGGTCCTTCATTTAGTGGAACTCTTCAACTCCAGAAGAACCCAATCAAGTTCAAACTACATTGCGTATGACCTTAATTAAAAAGCATGTTTTTTTTAAATGTATGACATATTTAAAAGCGTGCATAAAATGAGTCAGTTGAAGTTTTAAGACTTTAATGACACACGCTCCCCTAAATCCGCCACTAGCACTCACCGCTTTTTCTCGGTCCGTCTTCTTCTGTCCAGACCATCTACAACCATCTTCTTAAGTTCCTGGATAGAGACTTTTCCGTCCTTCTGTCCCATTGCATCTGTCTTATCAAAAAAGTCCTCGTACATTTTTCTCTGTGCGGCTGCCATCTTTCTAAAAATGTCTTACTCCCTTACTGTCTTAGCCTTGTCGGTCGGACTAGCCTTGTAGGTCGGACCACAGTGAATCGTAACTGGTTTGACCAGGTCTATAGGGTTTTATGGTCAGTTACAGAAATATCATTCAATAGAGTGTACGATGTCCCATTCACTTTTTGTCAGGTATTTGTATTGTAATCATTCAACCAAACCACAGTAGGGGAAACATAGGTGAAGCGCGTAGTTTAAATGTTTATCAGTGCTTATGACACAGATTGTCCCGCCTTACAAAGCAATAAATTAATGGACTGAATACTTTCTTCTGAGTTTCTTAAAATTACTACTACGTTTATACACACCTTCATGAGTAAATCTTAAACTATGAAATATGCACATCAGAGAGTTGCCTAGGAGCATTTATTCAAGAGTAATACATATAGTGGTTTAATTAATAATTCGACTTTGTTATTGCAGAGATTGTAAAAAATTATGCAAAGTCAGTGTCAAATTGTAGGACGTCCATTAATTTAAACAGAGCACCTCCACAATAATACAGTGTAACTTCGATTTAGCCACTAACGATTCCTTCTACAAGGCTTGTAAAGATTTAGCCATGCTTTAAAGGACACTCAAACTACCAGTACTTAGTATTTTTATTCATAACTAGTGCTAATTGTAACGGGGACCGTTACAGATGTTCCCCAAACGCTCCCCATGTCCCTTAGCGTGCCTTATTCCTCTAAGACCTTTTATAAATATGCTAAGTATCCCAAGATTTCATTTAAGAATATAAAAGTTACAATGATATCAACTATCAACGATATATTGTTTAACGTTTTGCATGCGCGCACACGTACATGTACATGCATATGCAAGATGATTATGGCATGTTGATTAAGCATTAACATATCTTTATCCCACGAATCAAAGAAAAAAATACATATATAAATTTACCATTTTTCAAGCATATGTCATATTTTTAATATATCGATTCACATTTTATTTCTCTACTTATTTTAACCTCGGGCTCAAAGTTGGTTTTATTCCGATGACAAGGCAGGGTTAAAGTCAACTAAGGGTATCACGCCAATACCTAACCAATCAAAATGAACTTATTCAATAGTAGTTCCATACATGGAAAAGAGATTTTCCTTTCTGTTCAGAATTTTTTTTAATATTTCCTCTCAGGCCATTTTGACAACTCTGATACCTGTGCCTGGTAAATTCTATATACTTTGTAAATAAATATATAAAGGTTTTTTGACCGGAACTATTCATTTTTTCCAATGCATAGGGGGCTACTCTCTGGGTTTTACAAGAGATGTTTAAAAAGACATTCGTGTCAGCTAATGTGACCTATATTGTTTAACACCTTCTTATTAATATTTTTTTCATGAATGCAACTATCTGATTATTTTACGAAGGAGCGTACATGTATATTGATTTTTAATATACCGAAAATCGCTATTTCTGGGGATTGCGTAATTCTAAAAAAAATGCAAATAAATTTCAAAGGTAAATTAAACAAAGGATGCTTGGTATTAAAATATTATTTCAAATCAGTAGAATCGAATGCTATTAACGACATCTGAATAAATAGGCTATAAAAGGCTTATATGCCAACTTTGGTCATCTGCACTTTAATTTTAAACACGACAGGATTTGTAATTTTTCTGTATAAATTAATAATTTCTATATACTTTGGAAACTCAAATGAAATATTTCAATACACTTTCCTCGAGCTCTTTTCTGCAGTTTTCCTGAAATTTTATGTGGGTCCGAGGTGTTATTTGAGTTTAACAGTGATTCTCTAAGTTGCCATTAATTTGATTTGTTTGTGTGTGTGGGGTTGGGGGTGGGGAGGGGGGGTTATTTTTATTCTTAACCTATTTAACGTTTGAGTTGAATCTTGTATCTTATTCCAAGAACTTACGATTGATTGTGATATTTGGATGAAAGGTCAAGGTCATTAAAAACCACCACCTCTTTAACTTCTATCCTGCCAACCGAAATAAACTCTGAAAGGTGTTTCTAGATACATGTACATATACTTCATGTTTCTTTTTACCCTTGGGTCAAGGACAAAGGTTAAGGTCGATTTCAAGTTCATAGGTCAAGGTGATTTTGGTAAATAGTTAATATCAACATTTTATTCCGGTGACCAGTGACCTTGACCTAAGTTTCAAGGTCAAGGGTAAAAAGATCTGCATGCTTCAGTATGTTACATGTCTTGACATTTAGAAGTTCTTAATTCTGCATGAACATCAAACACTCAAGTATACTGTCTTTTAATACATTGTGTGCGGTCGTATGTGCATGCACGTCCATGTATTTACTTTTGATAGTAGTATAATGTAGGCAATCATTATATCTATTCATATTTGAAATTTCACCCTGTATTATTGAGAACCAAGAAAGTTGTAGGCATTTAAAGTTTTAGCCAATCAGATTGCAGCACACGTGCATGTGCGTGCGTTCATGATTATTCTTATATATCATGCTGTAGATCTTCATAATGTAAGACTATGTTCAAAATTTCAAAGGATTTTGTAGAAAACAAAATAGATATTTAGACTTTAAGTTTCAGCCAATCGAAGCGAAGGGCACCTGCATGCGCGTGAGATCTTGCTATTTTGACCATGTCATCATGTCTATACTACTATTATATCCTTATATAATGAGTTTCAAAGCATTTCATCCAATATTTAAAAAGTTACGGCTAAATCTATTATATTGGTCATTTCACGTGTTACACGTGCGCGCACCTGCACGCACGTGCGCGCAAAATGACCTTCGTTCCGCACATCTACATAACATACCTAGTGACCCTAAAAAGGTTTCACCTAGATCGGATGAGTAGTTTACGAGAACACTCGCGGACAAAAAAGTACCGGAGAACAAAGAAAAAATTCAGAAAAAGTAAAAACAATATGTTCCCAAACTTCGTTTGGGGGAAAATAATTATAGCCATGAAATTTAGAGACTACATTTCTTTGATCCTTTTCTGTGAAATTCACCATCATACACCCGTCACGGTGGGTAACTAGGCTGCTTTATCTGATCTTTAACAATTCATTTCCAATCATCCGTAAAATCTACAATATATATGTACCAGGGAGATAATACTATCGTTACAGCATGTCATTTCGTTTGATCAAGCGTGCAAATCTTTCTCCAGTATAAAACTATTTCAATACAGGTATACAGTGTACTAAAAACTTGTCGTGTATACATGTATATTTTCCCTCTAATTACATTTCGATACATGCCATATAACTATGCTGCACATGTACACAGTTTCAACATGAAGACAACATTTTCCCAGTCATTATTAGGAGTACCTGTAACTTTTTGACATCTTTACTACACGCTCATACGTACTCCGTAGGCCTGTTCAACATAGCTGCAGAACTGTAGCTCTCCGAAAATATATTGATTAGACCGCCAGACCGGAGAGCTACAGTGCCACCCATTGAAAAAATAAAACTGTATATTTTTTGCGCACAAAACACTGCGCTGTTTCTCGATTTATTTCTCCATGTTTTTAAAACTGCCATATCAAAATATTACTAACCGTGTGTTCCTAATATATTCTTTCACTGTTTCCATAACAAAACATTCCTTACAATTGTTTTTAATGGTCCTCCTGGCCCTGAATATATTATATTATAAATACTTTTACAGACTATAAGGCGAGAGCTTTTCACATCAGACGGGAAAATGTTTTCAATTGATTCTGATTATGGAAGACATGTTTGCTCTGTATATGGTCTGATTTCTCCGTGGACTTCTGTAATAGGTTATCGAGTTCATTATTTATGTTCGTGTCTAGGGACTCTCCATATGAGTCTGTCGAGTGCCAACAAAAATTATATACATGCACTAGTATGTACAATTTACGTCCTATTCACTGTTTCTAAGACCAGGTCATGTTAGTTTAATGTGACTCTTTGGGTTTCATAAACAAGGATGCAAAACTTTAAAAATACATTCTCTTTAACGTATGTTTTTTGATCCGCTCCACTCCGCTTCCGAGGACAGAGTCCTGTTCAATAGAGCAAGCGCTCATGAACATTTAGAACTATTGGAGGTCATGTATATATATTATATGTTCATATTATAAGTGTATTGAGAGGTGAGGTCATATTAACAAGACGCAGAAGAAACTGTAAAATAAGACGTCAGCCTGAAAGAGAAGCTGTTATGGATGGATTGCAATGTTCCAAGAATCACAAAAATGTGCGTTTGATACAAGCATACTACTTTGAATTCAATATGTATTCTGTATAAAGAAACTGGACAGCAGCATGCACGTGCGATTCAATGGGAAGAGAACTAAATCAAAACAATATTTTAGACCCTAAACCGTGATCCGATTTTCTTTTTGTACGACATGGATTGTTTCGGGAGGGGGAAGCATGCGCGGATCTAGAGGGGGGGTCAGGGGGCTTGCCCCCCCCCCCCTGGAATTTACCAGGTTAAAAAATGTATATACTAAAACAACAAAAAAGTTACCATGGACCCCCCCTGTAAAACGTTGACCCCCCTGGTAAACGCGAATATGTGGGAAATGGGTATGAAAAGATTTGAAAGATTTGCCCCCCCCCCCCCCCCCCCCCCCCCCCCCAAATTTTTTTTTCCGTTTGGGCGTTTTAATTTTTTTTTTTTTTTTTTTTTTTTTTTTTTTTTTTTTTTTTTTTTGCTTGTCAAGAAATTTCTGGGATTGGATTTTTTTTTGACTGGGGTGGACCCCCCCTGGAAAAAATTTCTGGATCCGCGCCTGGGAAGTTTGTTTTGTGAACGGCAACGATGCACTTTTTTGAAGTTCTTCACGACAAAGTGTGTTTCGTGACCGGTATACGAATCGCTTCTTTCACGGCATAGTTTGTTTCGTGACCGGTACGAATCGCTTCTTTCACGGCATAGTTTGTTTCGTGAATGGTACGATTCGCTTCTTTCACGGCATAGTTTGTTTCATGTACGATACTATTCACTTCTTTTACGGCATAGTTTGTTTCGTGACCGGTACTATTCACTTCTTTCACGGTATAGTTTGTTTCGTCAACGGTACGATTCACTTCCTTCACGGTATGGTTTGTTTCGTGTACGGCACGATTCACTTCCTTCACGGCATGGTTTCTTTCGTGTACGGTAACGATTCACTTTTTTCACAGCAGAGCCAGGTGATTATCGTGAGCGTTTTGTCCCACGGGCCACTTGTATTTTTTTTCGACCTACAATGACTTGATTTTTATAAGAGGTCATGAAAAGTAAGTAATAGAAAAAGTACTTCCTCTTTTAGCATGATACATAGAGTGATAATGTAATAGCTCCCAAAAATGTAGATAAGTATCTTTATCTACATGTTGCTTGGAAGCTAGACTGAACTGATTATCCCTGATTTAAAGTTTACAATTAAATGGTTGGTTTGTTTTAACAGGTCCAGTACATAGCTTTATTTATGACCTTGAAGTATGTTTATTTGCCTACTTCAATGCAACTTTTCACAAATTGTCTTTTTTTTAATAATGAACGAATTGAAATGATATATATGGAAAGGAGTTCAAGTCAAAGATAGCATAAACATTGCTCCTTTTGAACACTTATGTGCAGAAGATGCGTTTCCATTGTTTGAGAAACAGTACAAGCTGTGTCCGTTGAGACATGGATATGTATGATTACTTCACATTGTGCTGAATTGTTACCAATCCTTAATCATGTTAACCAGAACTAGTCTTCTTTGTTATTTCATTCAACAAGTAACTGTTTATAATTGTTTGCTCACAATATTAACTGTACATTAGCTTCAAAACTATTGAGACTTTGATTGCAATTGCGCTAAAAGAGACAAATCTTCAAGAGATATATTTTCATGATCGGTTCAAAGTTGAATCATTGCAAAAGTGCGATTTTCTTCACATCTTCAAAAAAATTGTTATTTCCAGAAAAATGCATGATTAAGTAGCTACTGGTAGGAAAATAAAGTTTTTTTGTATATTATTATCAGCTACCCGGTTCGTACCTAAATCCAGTGATTGTATTCTACCTATTCTTAGAATTTCATACAATCTCGTGAGACTTGAATAAAATGATATAATAGTGAATCTGATTTTTAAAAAAATACTCTGATGTGTTATGTCTATGTGTTATGTCAATACCTTTACTAGTTTGTGATATGTAGCTCATTGATCCGCAACTTAAGCATTATCCAAACCTGGCATGCCCGGTAAATAAATAAAGAGATAAGTACTCAATCAGTCGTGATTATAAGATGAAAAGAATTGTCTTAAATAAGCTTGGAAAGGACTCACGAGATAGCTCTACACAGTGAGTAATACTCACAAAATAGGTCTATCCGGTGAATAGTACTCACCTACAGAGGTATACAGTGAGCAGTTTCCACTAGGATAGGCCTTCTCTGTGAGTAGTACTCACCAGGATAAACCTACTTAGTGAGTAGTGATCACTCAGATTAAGCCTTCCCAGTGAGTATTACTCACCAAGATAGACCTACCTAGTGAGCAGTACTCACTCAGATAGCTCTAGACAGTGAGAAGTGCTCACCCAGAGAGGTCTGACCAATGAGAACTACTCACCAGGGGAGCTCCACAAGTGAGTTGTACTCACTTAGAAAGGCCCTATCCAGTGAGTAGTGCTCACTCAGATTGGCCTTTCCAGTGAGTAGTACTCACGTAGATAGCTCCACACGGTGAATAGTGCTGAAACAGTAAGGTCTATACTCAGTGAGTAGTACTTGCTTGAGTAGTCTGTCCAGTTCCTTACAAGTGTTCATGCTATTACGGGTTCCGTTATTTGCAAATGCTCGGTGAAACTTTCAAATCTAAATTAGTGAATTATTTTTACTGGATATTAATAATTTGTACCTATATCTATTTAGTCATAAAAGTGCACCTGCATGTAATTATCATTTTCCTATACGGGTATTTTTGAACTAGTGAATGTAGAAAATAATTGTTTTATTACAATTATATATAAATTAGATCCCATTGTTTTCCTTTTAAAACTATGTTCAGCTGTTCAGAACCATCTCTGTCATATTAAGAACAACAACTTTCAACTATGGAAGATCATTTACAATATACCGATGTGGCAAAGTCTCCTGATTTAGCTTAAATTTACTAAATGGCTTAAAAATGACTATATGAAGTTTTTACAATAAAATAGAAAAGACAAAATTGATGCAATATAAAATATATACATGCATGTAAGACTAATCATACTTGTATGGAGGACTATTTAAAATGTATATCAAAGATAAATTTAACACTGCTGTTCTTGAACATTTTAGATACGAGTAATGTAAAATTACACCAAATCGTGTGCGTCGACATGTAACAGTACATTGCTTCACATTCATGTGCACGTGGCGTGGATTACCGATCAAGTATGATAGTCAACTGAAATTGCTCTCGTTACAATTTCTTCAAGAAGTACACTGTTCATGAATCACAGCTCTACAAGGCCAAAAAACCAAAAAGAACCCTGACTTTAAATTCTCTGAAAAAAGAAACTTTTTTAAAGGAAAAAAGTTTGTCCATGCAATGCTTTTCAAAAGAAACACTTTAGTACAACGTAGAAGACAATCATGTCACCCGTGCAACTTTTCTCACAATCTAAACTTGCAAGTACCAGAAAAAATACAGATAATATGTTAGATATAAAGTATAAGCTAAATCAAGCTTTTTTTTTACATAGCTAAAACGTGTTACCGGGTATATAGCTTATTGAAGCTAATCATGAATGAAAGCCTTAGCAATATAGTGGTTTAGACGTTTTTGGTGAATACTTTAGAAAAATGAATGATTGAAATTTTGTCTTGTTAATGTAAAACTATTTCATGTAAAAATCTGAAACGTACCGTAAAGATACTTTTGAATTAATTGCACAATCTTTCATATCAGCTTATTAGCATAATCGTAAATTGGCACACTTAGTTTAAATAACAATATTGGGTAAGTTTAATCATATCCTTACACGTACACAAGTAATATTTATGCAGAAGACTAAATCTGTCGCGAACATGTTTACCATTTCAAATTATTTCCATATGAAAAAGTCCTAAAAAATAAATTTGAAAGCACAGTCTGAAAGTATACCGCCTTGTTGTAAATTTTGAATTTACCGTCTATATGAAATTATTTTTTTTTTAAATTATAAATTCCCAAGCAGATATCCCCACCCTGGTCGATCAAATATATGGAGAAAAAATAAAATTATCTTTACTTTTTGGCACACATCTGTATTTTCGTGTGCATGATTGCAATCTATAAAAGCTGTAATTTATTATACAAAAAAAAAATTGAGAAAATATGTTAAAATCTGTGTCAAAGCACCTTTAAAGTATGAAGATATTCTTTTATTTTCTGAAAGTTATATAATGAGTCAAAATCATGTGTTTCTTTTGCCCTTGCTATTAGCTGTCATAAGGGGCATGAGTGTTTCACAACCACATCTTGTTTTTATGCGCCCGGATCGATAGATCCAGGGCGATAATATTGTTTTTGTCCTGTCTGTCTGTCTGTCTGTCTGTTCACCATAACTTTTTTACCATGAAAGATAGACTTCATATTTGGTATGCATACTCCACTAATTAAGCTCTTTCAAATGACACCAAGGTCAATGACCTTGTGACCTTGACTGTGGCCTATATCGCTAAAAATAGTTTTTTTCTGCAAACTTTAACCTTCGCCACAACTTTTGAACCATGAAAGATACAGACTTCATATTTGGTATATGCAAACTCCACTAATCAGGTTCTTCCAAATGAAACCAAGGTCAATGACCTTGTGACCTTGACTGTGACCTTAATGCTAAAAATAGATTTTTCCGAACTTTGTTGCCACCGGGCGCATAGTGTTTCACAAACACATCTTGTTTTTATATAAGAAATGAACACAAAGTTCACAAAGAGGGCACCCGGTTTTCACATTTTGTTTCCGTGTTTGTACGATTCATTTAGGTTTTGACTTACTACAGGAAAATGCATCGATTTTTTTACTTTCAAAGTAAACAATGAAAAAGTACCCAGTTAGACCTTTTATCAGTATTAGCATTATAACACGTAACAGAAGTATTCCCTTTTATCGGTGTGCATTTGTTAAAT
>NW_026934011.1:102500-113007 GCF_032062105.1 Saccostrea cuccullata | reverse complement strand
TGTTGACAAAAAGTTATGTGGATGGCATAAATATGCCACCATAGTAATTGTTTTTCAGGTGAAATTTGAAACAAACCTCCTTTCTTTCTTTGTAAATTTTCACTGAATCGGTTTTTCAAGATGTTAAACACAGATCTATTTATCCTGAAATGTCGGCGAAAATCGTTGCTGGAGAAGGAAGGGACTATGTTTTCGGCAAAGTTTTCAACTTTCGGGGCATTGAGTCTTCTGTACAGTGGAGAAAACATTACTACAGGGTCAAAAATATGATGAAATAATTGTTCATTAGCGTCATCATCCTCAATAAGCATATCAAATAGGTTGTAGTATAAAAGCAATTCAGTCTGATGCGCCATTTTTTCACGTGTTCTTCGCGTTCGAATATCTGTGTATGAACATGTTCGTACGCACATATTCTCGGCGTTCGTGAATGTACGAACAGTACTCAAGAACGACGGTTTCGAATGCACTCTTAGTGGAAGTAGGCATAAGGTACAATTGTAGGTCTTTGCAGCAATTTTGGTCATATTTTTGGAAATCATAAAATTCCTTTAAGTTGATACCAAATCTAAAAGGGTAGAAATTAGCATATTATTGATACAACTTGGATATTTTATTCTTTACTGATCATCTTTATCAGTTTTGGTCTGTTTTGATTGCAAACGTTCTATAAGTTTTCCCATTAAATTCTTCTTTTTTTCTCTGTGTGCTGTTCTTTTGCGAGCTCGAACTTCTCTTGACGATACTTTTCCTGTCATTTAATGTATTCTTCTAGTAACGAGAAATGAACTTTTCTTTTTCTTTTTGTGATCTCCTTTGCCGCAGATGACGATGATGTTGATGTCTTAGAGGAGGATTCTGGTGATGATCCTGAATTGCATGTAGAATCTTCCTTGTCATCTCCAGTATTTATCTTTTTGGAGGCCATCACACACTGTGGTCTTGTTCCACTTTTGTTACCGTAGAGTTCTCCGAAATCCTCATAAAAAGGATATGTTTTCATTTCTGCACCTGTATTAGAATTGTTATCAACAGTCTTTTTGTATTCCCTTTTCATGGCTTTCCATTTGTTAGAGCACTGGGTTGCAGTCGCGGCAATACCGAGGTCAGACAGTTCTTTTGAATTAGTATCCCAAAGTAATTTGTGGACTTTGCTACCATTTAATTGTTTTCTTTTTGTCGTCTGAAGTTTAAAAGACTTTTTATGTCCTCTTTTGACCAATTTTTCACATCAGTAACATCGATCTTTCTCCTCTTGTGTCATTTTATCAATGCTACAGTACTCTCTTCTAAAATTAAAAAATAATTAAGTTATATATATATACAACAGATTAAGGATCCGACCATAAGAAACACGCCATGTAGTGAACACTTTGATTCTTGTGGCAAAGGACATTTTTATATATTTCCTTTTTACAAAATAAAAGAGGAAAATGAACAATTACGGAAAGCCAAAGAACAATATTTTATAAATTTGTTTAAACCAAAATTGAACTGTTAAAAGAAATCTATATCAAATTATTTTATTATGTACATTTTATGTAAAATGTCTCCATTATTGTACATATAATAGGCGCTAAACTTTGATCAGATGAACTGTAAAACTCTATCTGTGCGCCTCATTTAACTGTGATTATTATTACGTCACAATCATTATGTTTAACGTTGCCGACATAACGTCATGAGAATGACGTCATAATGTAACTTGTTTACAATTTTAAATCTACTGATGAGCCCGCATGGGGCGAAAGTATGGAAAACCAAAGGGTTCAATATTCTATCTATGTAATTATGTGTTGTTACTAAATGCATTATTTGTTTAATGTAAATGTAAAAATGTAAATCCTTATTTTGACATTTGTGATACATTTCCGTATATTCGTTGTTCAAAAAGCAGAACATGTAAACGGGAGATAATGTCTGTGTAGATGCGTTACGAGTGAATGCATTATTTATTCAATGAAAAAAATATAATTTGTACTGTGTTATCCGTATACATTGTTCTGAGTTGCGGAAATTATTATCTGGTAATCTGTTCGATGTTAGTTCGACATTTGTATTTCATCATTCGTTCACTGTACATCATTATGACGACAGAGGGCGCGCGCCCCGTAGAATCTTTTGGGAAGCGAACTATAGAATCAAAAAGGGGACCAGATAACCTATCCTTCGGAACTCTTAATATTTCCCGCACTCAGTCAGAAAGGAGTCGTGGATGCTGGAGGTAAGTATTTACCTTTTTAAACTGGTCGGGTACATTGCCTTACAGTGTATATGGAAGTTAATTTTCAATACATGACGATCTTTTCGTCACACTTGTTCTCCAATCAATGTGAATGAGTTTCAAAGCATGAGTCTTACATGTAGGCAGGTCTAGTCCAAAGAACCTAGGTAGCTATTATTTAATAGCTGCGTAGGTATTTAAAGCTACCCAAAGTAGCTTTTTTACCTACTTTTTATTATTTCTGCATTTTGCGGCATAAAGACCAAACGGTGCAACATGGTGAATACTGTATCTTTTGATACAGTCACACTAATGATGAATACGACAAAATTTTGGCCAAAAAAATAACTTCATGAATCGGCACTTTTACATTAGTTTCTATGCAAAATTGATAATATACGAAGTAATCATTTTTGGCCAAATTTTTGTTATACCCATCATCAGTGTGACTGTATCAAGAAATTTTGTGCTCACCATGTTGCGCCGTTCCTGCATTTGGCCACAAAATGCAAGCAAAGCAGAAAGTAGGTAAACATAGCTACTTTGGGTAGCTTTAAATACCTAGGTACATGTAGCTATTAATAGCTACACATAGGTAGAAATAGTATTTGGACTCGACCTGTTTAAATAGTCTATCCACTCAACTGCGACACATGGTTTTTTGATTCTCTGCATAAATAGTTACTTGTACTTCGTCACCGTATAAACCGTAGAGATTTTTTTTTTTACTTTATAAGACCGCAACTGAATGAATATATTCCATAGTCACTTGCTCATATTTATAACAAATTTAATTTTGTTTTTACATGAACATGATATATTCAATAGTGATTATCGAAAGTATAAATATTTCTTTTACAGGCATTGCGACTCATTCATCAGTGGGTAAAATAAACAAACAGCTTTGAGAATTTATGCTGACGTCAGAAATTCTAATGGTCTGATTGGTGTCAACCCCATTTAAGATGTAGTAATCAGGTAAGAATACAGCTACATGTAAAAGGTGGGAAAAAAACATCTGTCAGATGCTAAACCTATGTCACAGTTGATATTTAATTAGACACTTTGTGAATAATTCATATTTGATTAGCGCGCATTGCTAATCAAAAGTAGTGCTGTTTGTGTGAATGAGTGCCATGTGTGAATGTTTTGTTTGTCACGTGAGGTTTCTATTTTTAGCTTCCCAACCGACCAGGTATACGAGTACGACCAGTGGACCAATGACAGACCTCTATCTGATAATTAATATGCATGTATACTAACTTCGTGCACTATATAAGCGCTTATCCCGCCAAATAAGTTATCCATTAGCTTTTACCTTCACGGTTTATGAGGTCTAACCATTTATGAAGTCATCGAGTTATACGATGTCTTAATTGATTACTATTATAACAAGCATTCTGAGAGTATTGCATAAGCAATACATGTCCCCTACCGGGTTCCCCTTTTTCTTCAGGATGTCATTTTATAATAAGCAAAAGTCATGTCCAAGGTAAAACTGAAAGATTTTCAAGTTGTAAATGCCTTAAAACTAATAAAATAATCCACATTAAGACGAATATTCAACTCATTTCTCCACCGTCTTTTCCTCGCTTCATAGTTTTGTCGACAATCGGAAGTTAGCGCAGTTCGAACCCGATCTTAATTAAGCGATTATGAAAAATATTCAAAATGCCATAATTCTGTCAAAAATCAATGAAGCGGAGCGAAATTCAAACTTGATCTGTAACTCATTAAGATACACCCACATACCAAAATTCAGCTCAATATCTGCAAGCGTTTAGAAAAAAAGTGTGGAAAACCAAGTGGGACAGACTGACGGGGACAGACAGACGGACAGACAGACAGACAGACAGACGGACGGACGCAGAGGAAACCTATAGTCCCCCCGGTTTCACCGGTAGGGGACTAACAAGCATTCTGATAGTATTGCATTAGCAATACATGTCCCCTACCGGGTTCCCACTTTTTCTCAGGATGTCATTTTATAACATACAAAAGTTATGTCCAAGGTAAAGCTGCATGATTTTTATTTTGTGAATGCATTAAACCTATTAAAATAATCACATTAAGACGAAAATTCAACTCATTTTTCCAACGTCTTTTTCTCGCTTCATATTTATGTCGACCATCGGAAGTTAGCGCACCACGAACCCGATCTTAATTAAACAAATGTGAAAAATTCAAAATGCCATAATTCTGTCAAAAATCAATGAAGCTATGCAAAATTAAAACTTGATCTGTAACTCATCAAGATAAACTGGCATACCAAAATTCGGCTCAATATCTACAAGCGTTTAGAAAAAAAGTGCGGAAAACCCTGAAAAATTGAAAAAACCGTAATTCCGTGAAAAATCATTGAATTGTATCGATATTCAAACTTGATCTGTAACTTATAAAGATACACCCACTTACCAAAATTCAGTACAATATCTGCCAGCGTTTAGAAAAAAAGTGCGGAAAACCAAGTGGGACAGACGGGGACAGACAGACGGACAGACAGACAGACGGACGGACGCAGAGGAAACCTATAGTCCCCTCCGGTTACACCGGTAGGGTACTAATAACATTCATTATTTTATGATACTGGATACCTGAGTGTTTTCTATGTTTCTAGGTTTCTTTTCTGTTATCCATAATAAAACATCATTACTCGAATCCAGCATTTTCTCTGAAACGATTGACCCTGTGACATATGGCGCCCACGTATGTGTTGATGTTACTGTGAGGGAAACCAGGATCCAGATTCCAGTTCCTGGGACAAGGCCGAAACGCCAGTACCGCTGTGACGACCAACGCCCAGATTCAAAATAGTAGGCCTAGATCTAAATCTATATACACATCTACATTTATATCAGAACGTATATTCTACATGACAAGTGAGTTCTGTTCATGATATACTCAGTGCGAGCTTCGAGTCCGTACAGAATGCGTTTAAATTCAGTGCACTAACTTAACATTACGCTAGCTACTAGTAGTAACATTTTCTGAACCTGCTGACCGAGTCTACCTGAGTTCATTTCAGGACAGGTGTCCACTGTCCAGTGATCCGTGAATTTATTGACATCTGTTGTGTTCGAGGAAAAGAATTCGCGCAACGTTGTGAAACTACCGCGGTGTAACCATGCAATTCAGTGATCTGTGAAAAATAAAAATCCATCCAGATATATCTGTGCTATTATTTTCATGTTCTGTGTCTTTCTGTTGTTGTATTGTATTGTATATGTGTGTGTATTATTTCATGTTTAATGTATGGCGTGTGAGGTTGCCGGCTTTGTGAATGCTGTGTGCAAGGTGCGTGTTACTCATGTGTAAAAAGATCGGGCTCGATATTCAAATTTTCATTTGTTTTACTTTTGAACTTCCGGAAGTGTAGAAAAACGTGTTTGTCAAATGTTTTACACGGTTTCATAAACTTTTCGCTGCCAAACGCGTCTGTTCAATAAGGTAAACAATTTTTCTGTGTATGTTGAATGTCTGTGATGTATTTTTGTTGACTGTCAATGTTTATTTTTGTCTGTCAATGTCATTGTCTGTTGAACATTTTGTTGATGCGTGTCGTAGTTTATAGTTGCTGAAAATTTCCCTGCGCGCGATCACTTTCTTAATTGCAGAGTTACTAACGCAAGCACAGGACTACAAAACAACAGGACTGTTGGACAAAGCAGACAGGTAAATTTGTGTATATATTTTTTTCAGTTTATTGTGTATATAGTGTTGTATTTGTACAGAATTTGAGTGAGTGATTGCTTGTGTGATGACATATGCGCATTGCGATAAGTTAATCTTTGCTTGCGATTTGGTATCAATTGAAAAATCAACATGGCAACTGGTGTTGATGGTAAAAAAGATTTACAAGAAGATATTGATGAAAGCAAGGGTAAGAAAGACTTACAAGAAATTATAGAGCAAATCAATGCAGAAGAGCATTACAGGGTTATTACAAAAGAGGAGTATGAACTGTTGAAAGGGCAGAAAATTCCAACTACCCCTAAGATTGAACATGGTTTGAGTCAAGGTACCATTCCTAAACTTCCACCCTTAGGTCAAGTACCACCCCCAAATCACATACCCACACCAGGTTATTTACACCCGCCAGGTCTTATGTCATCACCTCAATTTTTTAATAGCTCTGCTCTGTTTCATCAAAATAACAACCCTACCCCTGTAAAACTTCCAACTTTTAGCGGTAGTGAGCAAGCTCAGAAAGGTGAAGTGAGCTATGACGTTTGGTCATATGAGGTTAGGTGCTTAAAGGGCCAATGGCCTGACCATGTTCTTTTGCAGCCAGTGAGAAGTTCTCTGAAAGGGACGGCGAGAGAAATTCTGATTCCACTTGGAGAATATGCAACGGTTGAGAACATCCTCGCAAAGTTAGATGATTTTTATGGGAATGTCTGCACACCGGAAAACATCATGCAGAAATTTTATTCGGATCATCAACAGAAGGTGAGTCAATTTTTTCCTATGGGTCTAGATTAGAACAGTGTATATCAAAGGCTGTAAAACTAGGTCATATTGATGTAAATGCCAAGGACCCCATGCTTAGATCAAAGTTATGGTCAGGTTTAAGAAGTACGCAGTTGAGAAATGCTACAAGGCACAAGTATGAGACTGTTAAAGAGTTTCACTCCCTTCTTAGAGAGATAAGACAGATTGAGCAAGAAGAAACTAGTCTGAAATCTGTAAATTCAGTTCCAAAATCAAGTGTTGCTATGTCAAGTAATGTAGATTCAATGACAATTCAAAATTCTGAACTGCAAAATATGCAAAAACAGCTTACAGAATTACTTTTTCAGATGAAGAAACTTGATAGCAGAATGAGTAAAATTGAACAAAGTTCAAATGCAAATAATCAAACTCAAACAACTGGTTTTAATAATACAGGTTCTTTTCAGACAAGTACCTCCAACAATATTTACCACAGAGGAAATTTCAAAGGCAGGAGAAATTTGCCAACAGGGGCAGCAGAGGAATGTATTTCCAATCACAGCAACCTCCAAACCAGCAGCAGCAGACTCAGCAACCATGTCAACAGAGGCAGTTTAGTCAACAGTCTGGTAACATGAATGGGTTTGGTGCAGGTAGTACTTTAAAGTAGTTTCATCTCCTGTTGCGGGGCAAACTGGAGATTCATTTAAAAATAGCCCTAATTCTACCAAAAATCCATCCAGTCTTTTGTACAGGTTAGTTGGAGAATCCAGTGAATCTGAAATTATTGTCAATGGTATAAAAACTAAAGCTCTCATTGACTCAGGATCCATGATAACCTGTATATCAGAAGAATTTTTCAGAAATTTAAACCCTAGGCCTGAGTTACATGACCTTTCAGAATTTGAACTCAATATTCAGAGCGCTAATGGCAGTGCTTTGCCATACAGCGGCTATGCAGAAATTGACATATGTGTACCTTGTTTTGGTAAATTTACATATACTATTCCTGTTCTAGTAGTTCCCCAGACAAATTATTCAAGGCAAGTGCCTATGATTCTTGGAACTAATTTCAATCGTTTTTAAAGGAATGCTTGTAACCAGAATTCCACTGATTCAGATGATGTTCCAGAACAATGGAAGATAGCATTTGACAGTATGAATGATGAAACACCAGTGAAGACGACTAACAAGTGTACCATTCAAGTGTTACCAAATGAGACAAAAGTAATCAGAGGTCTGGTAAGAAATAATCATGGTATTGTATCAGCTTTGACTGAGCAAACAAATACTTCATTATCAGGAGGTCTCATTGTTTGTCCGAGAGTTATTTCCCTTACCCAGGGTAAGCAGACTACTACTATTCCTGTTAGGGTTTGCAATATTTCAGCCTCTATTGTACATATACCACCGAAATCACTTTTATGTTCAGTAAGTGGTGTACAGTTAGTGGACTCTTGGAATCCTGAAACACAGGATCAAGGTATTAAGAAACCCAGAAAGTCTTTACAGGAATTGGACATCAAGATCTCTGAGGACAACCTCACTACTAGGCAAGTAAGTCATGTGAAACAGTTTTTGTCTAACTGGATTCATTTATTCTCGGATGGTCCCACAGATATAGGAAAGACAGATTTACTGAAGCATGAGATTAAACTGACAGATGACCAGCCATTCAAAGAACCTTATCGACGTATACCACCAGGTATGTATGAAGAAGTCAGACAACATGTTAAGGAAATGCTAGATGTAGGAGCCATTAGACCATCACAGAGCCCTTATTCATCTAATATCGTACTGGTAAGAAAAAAAGACGGAACCTTGAGATTCTGTATTGATTACAGGAAACTGAACTCTCGGACAGTGAAAGATGCTTACAATCTTCCACGCATAGATGATACAATTGATAGGTTAGTTGGATCCAAGTTCTTTACCAAGTTAGATCTGACAAGTTCTTATTGGCAGGTAGAAATTGATGAAAGAGATCAAGAAAAGACAGCTTTTTCGGTAAGTGGAGTAGGTCTTTTTGAATGTAATCGAATGGGATTCGGATAAACAAACGCCCCGGCTACGTTTCAGAGAGTGATGGAAAGTTGTATGGGTGAATTGAATTTAAGGAAATGTTTAGTTTTTCTAGATGACATCCTGATATTTTCAAGGACATTTGACGAACATATGGACAGACTTACAGCTGTTTTACAAAGACTGGAACAAAACAATCTAAAACTTAAAGCTACAGTGTAAGTTATTTAGGGCATGTGGTTAGCGAGAGAGGCATAGCGACAGATCCAGAGAAGACAAAAGCTATATCATCATGGCCGATTCCTGTTAACATCAAAACTCTTAGAACATTTTTGGGATTCTCAGGTTATTACAGGAGGTATGTGAAAGATTATTCCAAAATCATTAAGCCTCTTAATGATCTACTTAAAGGCCATTCCACAAACAAAGGTAAGTCATGTAAGACAAAAGCACCAGCATGGAGATGGGGTGATGAGGAAACCAAGGCATTTGAGACCATTAAACAGAAATTAATGTCTCCACCTATTCTTGCTTACGCCGACTTTGACCATCCTTTCATTCTTCATACCGACGCATCATGTAATGGTTTAGGTGCTGTTCTCTACCAAATCCAGAATGGTGAGAAAAGAGTTGTTGCTTATGCGAGTCGTGGGTTAAAGAACAGTGAAAGACACTACCCAGCACACAAACTTGAATTCCTTTCCTTGAAATGGGCAGTTACCGATAAGTTTCACGACTATTTGTACGGTAACAAGTTTGAAGTAGTGACGGGCAATAACCCTCTCACGTACATTTTGACCACAGCAAAACTCGATGCTACAGGCCACAGATGGTTAGCCGCATTCAGTAACTTCCAGTTCTCCATCCGCTACAGGAAAGGTACAAACAATGCAGATGCAGATGGTTTGTCTAGACGACCAAATGAGTTGGTGGAAGTCAATCCTAATGTTGTCCAGTCTATCTGTAGTGCATATGTAGCAGATCATAAAAGTTGTCCTTATTTTGAAAATGTGTTCCTAACAGGAGAGGAGGATCCATTAACGTGCATGACTGTAAGTACTAATGTACTAATGAACTCAGATAATTCAGACACATCAGATTCCATTACTAGTGATACTAGTGAGTGTCATTCTGATGATACTTGTGTTTTCTCAGACATTGATTGGGTTAAGGAGCAATCATCTGATAGAGATATCAAAGAGTTATTCAGCTTGTTCAGCAAGGTTTTCTAGGATCAAATCTAAGAGAAGAGTCAGAAATTGTGTGTAGATATTTGAAAGAGATAGACAAATTATCAATAGAAAAGGGTATTTTGTACAGAACATCTGTTTTAAACCATGTCGATGATCATGTCAAGCAATTGGTTTTACCAAGTCATTTCAGAGAAACAGCTTTTAGACTCTTGCATACAAACCTTGGACATCATGGACGTGACAGAACCATTCAGCTCATGAAAGAAAGATTTTTCTGGCCCAGAATGATTCAAGAAATTACAGAGAGAATCAAGAATTGTGACCGCTGTGTGAAGTTCAAAACTCCTGAGAAGATCTCTGCAGAACTTGTCAACATTGAAAGTTACCAACCATTAGATCTTGTATGTATGGACTATTTATCACTAGAAAAAAGCAAAGGAGGTTTTGAAAATGTATTAGTAATTACAGATCATTTTACTCGTAATTCTCAAGCTTTTCCATCAAGAAATCAAACAGCTAAAACAACTGCTAAAATACTATTTGAAAATTTTATTGTTCATTACGGATTTCCAAACAGATTACACAGTGATCAGGGTAGAAACTTTACTAGCAATGTTATCAAAGAGTTATGAAAGTT